>NC_067402.1:190992715-191012712 GCF_016432865.1 Antechinus flavipes
TCATCAATGCCATATTTTAGGAAAGGCATTGATAAGCTGAAGAGTGTTTCAGCTAGGTTCCTGAAAGATTTTGATATCATGGTCCATGAAATTTGAAAGAATTGAAGAGGTTTAGAATGGAAAAGAGAAGACTGATAGGGACATGAGAAATTCTTTCTAATATTTACAGTTGTTATGTGGATGTATTTTGTTCTGCCCAAGAAGGAAAAACTTGGAGCAATAGCTACAAACTGCAAGCAATCTGATATAGTCTTGATAATGAAGATTAACATTCTAATAATTAATATTATTCAAAATTGTAATGGGCTTCCTTTGGAGCCAGTGGACCTACCTCATTAGAAGCTGAGAAACAAAGGGTGAAGGATCATTGGTTTAATCAGTCAGTTAACAAGCATTGGGGATACAAGCAAGACAAAAGGCAGTTCCCCCATTAAGAAAGCTTATAGTCTGATGAGGGAAACCACATATGAAAAACCATTTCTAAAAAAACAAGAATATATACAGCATAAATTAGAAAATGCAATAGAAGTAAGGTACTACCATTAAAGGGGAATTAGTTTTCTAGATCCAGAGTTTTCTAGATCCATTTTCTCCATGTTCCCTGTATCCTCTACCTCTTCCTCAGTGTCCAGGATTTCCCTGCCTCTCTCCACATTTGGATACATGTTCAATATCAGAGCAGTAATACTTCTTCAAGTAGACCCCACCCCAAACCTGCTAGGTGTGACTCCCAAGTCTAGAAAGATAAATGACAAGAATGAACTTATATTGTCTTTGTATTTTTTTGCAGAAAATGTTAATAGTAGGGCTCCTGTAAATCAAGAAGGTGAGTTAATTTGACTTTTATAGATTGATTTTTTGCTCTTTGTCATTATTTTTTATGATTGTCAGGCAAGAGAGGCTTAGTTAAGATTCATGTCTAGTACTTAGGTTCCAAGGTTTGAGGTCCTTTCAGTCTTCTGTCTCTTTCTCTCTCTGTCCTTCAGTAAGGGTCAACATCGTTTTCAGAATTTCCAGGTGTTTTCTGCATATCTTTTGAGTTCTATAAAAAATCTTTCTTTTTCATGTATTCCTTCCAGTCTCTATTCTCCATTCTGGCGCCTCCACTGTTCCCAAAGAAATCTCTCAGCCTCCATAGCCAACTTGTATCTTCCATAAAGTCCATTAGAAAGAAGGTGAACATGGCCTGGTGTAGTCCCTTATTCTCTTCAATCCCCATGGGAATTGGATGTCTGGACTGATCTGACTCATGTCTCTTATCTGAAAACTTTGTCACTGAATAGAGCACGAGGATTGAGAAGGTTCAGAAACAGTCAAGTTTTTCTGGATTTCCATGGAGTAATAAATTCTTGTTTCATCCATAGTTAGGATGCATGAGTCTTATACTATCATAAAGATTCCAAAATGTAGCTTTCTAGATACATGGGAGCTTATACATAATAAATGTTATTTTTTATATGTTTTTTTTCCAAACACACTTTTTGCTGATCACTTCCACTGTTGTCCACATGCATACAGAAAACCAATTGCCAGATAGTCCTTAGAAAGAAGGTTCAGGATATTTGACAAGCCCAGGGGAAGACCTTGCTTTAGGGTGGAATAGACTTCTCTCTATTAGCAAGAAAACATCAATCTGGTTTTTCTAAGGGTCATGGGTGCAACTGTACTAGAAATGTGGTACATAATGATGCTCCCTCTCACAGGGGTACACAAACTCTGACTTTTGATATCTTTGCACGATCACTGCTGTTTCCCCTGCAGCCCAGACTCAGAAGTGAGTCCTTAAAAATGCTGCTTGCCACCCGTGACCCTTATCAGCTATATGCTTTACAGAATTTTCTTGTTGGTGATATTCTGGATGCTTTTCAATCTTAGACCAGGAGTTCTTGTTCCTCAAGGAGGTTTCTCAGTGTCACCATGAGGAGGTTTAATGATCGCAGTGGACTCATTTTCTCTCTGAATTTTTTTTCAGCATATTATGGCTTTTTAATGGACAACTTTCAGCTTACTCGTAAGTAAACTTAACCTTTTTGTCACTCCTAAAAATCTTTTCAGACTAACCTAGTGATAATTGACCAGAAAAGGTTAAAATTCACCTCTAGTCTTTAGATTCAAAGATTTTTTAGGTCTTTTTTTCACTTGGCTTACTCTTCCCTATTAATTCCACAATGAGAACTCAAATCCTTTCCTAGGATTTTCAGGAGTTTCTTTTCTTACTTTGATTTATACAAATAGTCTTTTATTTTTCCTCTTTCCTGCCCATTTTTATTCTAAATCCCAGCATCTCCTTTGTTACTATTAAAATGTCTCAAATATCATATCTCTCCCCTCTCCTTCTCCTCAAAACCAGCAGTTAATGAATGCATCCAGGTCCCTGCTGAGGGACTAACACATGTTATGATGGCTTAGGAACTGAACATCTGGAGTGAACTTATCTTTCATTTCACTATATTTCTGTAATGGAAGTGATTAATGCTCACTGAAGGTGAAAATATAGAAATACTAAGGCTTTTGGGGAGTCAGAAAGAGGCAGCAAAGGCTAGACTCATTCCTTATTAAAACTCCTAATCCATTGTCCTATCTTGTCCAGAAAAAATTCACATTTGGTCAGCTGTGGTACTGTGAATAGTGCACCAGCCCTGAAATTAGGAGGACCTGAGTTCAAATCTGGCCTCAGACCCTGAACACTTCCTGTGTGACCCTGGGCGAGTCAATGAACCCCATTACCTCAGGGGAAAAAAATCACATTTTAGCTTTTCTGAGCCATGTCAAGTTTTAGGGAAAAAATGGCTATATTCTATTGCAATGTCCTAGATTGGTTCTTCAATTATACTTTTCCCTGATTCTCTCCCCTCTTTGTCTGTATTCCAACAGAGTAGCACCTGTTAGATATGTCTTTGAAAGAAGGTTCAGGACATTGATCTCCAGAGTATCCACTGAGAGGTCCTGGGACTAGAGTCCACCCCATGCATTAAGATTGGGTGGACATCTATAAATAATGCAGGGAAATTTCAATCCCTCAAGTTTTTTTTTTCTTTTTAGTACAGTGAGGACAACCACATACTGAATGCAGACAACTTCACTTGTCACTGAGCAGGACCCTCTCACAAGGCCCCACTTATTTTCTTGTTTTGCATCTGTAGAAAATCCCACTGGGATTTTCTGGTCTAAGCTTAACCCTGAGCATCAATCTCAAACACTTTCTCTATGTCACCCTCCTAAGTTTCCAGAATACAAACTTCCAGAGTCATTATGAATCCAAAGGGGTCAATAACAGAAAGAAACTAAATTTGTCTTTTAATTGATTTTTTCAAGGGGCAGAAGAAGATTGTTTTCAAGAGCAAGTGAGAAATACTCTGAATAGTAAGTTAACTTGACTTATTTTACTTCAGACTGACTTAGCTAAAATGAACAAGAAAGACCAAAATGCAGCTCTTCTCCTTGGATTCTAAGGCTTTAGGTCCCTTTCAGGTATTTGCCTTTGTTCTATTTTTCCTTCATAAGAATTGAAATTTTTCATAGTATTTTTAGACTTTTTCTTTATACCATTAGATTTCTACCAATAGCCTCAATTTTTCATGTACTAATTATTTTTCTAAATCCTGACCTCTCTGCAATTGTCATTGAAATTTCTCAACTAGGAAGTGTAGAGGCTCTTGCTAAGGAATAGTGAAATGTACAGTGTCTTAAAATTGGACATCTGAACTGATCCTGACTCTGATTGCTGTAGGTTCCTTTGGACTCCTAAATGATTAATGATATGGAAACTAAGATTATTTTGGAGTGAGAAAGAGGCACAGATGTCAAACCTGATTGTTGATAAGGGTGTTCTACATAGCATAGAAAAATTCCTTTTCCACAATAACTCCTAAGTTATGGGGTTCATTTTATATTCCAATAACTGATTGTTAGTCCCTCTATATTTTTACCAGATGCCCTCCATTGCTGTTTGTATTCATCCAAAATAATACCATGAAAATATATCTTTGAAAGACTATTTAGGAGTGTCCACTGATGACTCCAAAGAGATATTTGAAACCCCTGAAAATTTTGGGAGTTATTTAAGCATTGTGGCTCCACCTATACACACATACATCAGACAATAGAATTTGTTGCCAGTGGCCAGACTTAATATATTGCTTCTCAAAAGGCTCTACCCATCCTCCAATATTATATCCTGGTAGGCTCATTGTCTCTCCTCCAGTCTTAATTTTAGCAATTGACTTAAGCTATTTGTTTCTCTCATGTCCTCTCCATCACCTCCTTCTACTCCATTTCTAGGATTTTATTGCCTCTCTCCATATGCTATATGGATCCCTTTCCATCTTAGACCATTGGTATCTTCCCCAGTATAACCTTCTAGTGTCATCATAAATCTAAAAGGATCAATAACCAAAATGGACTTATTTTGCCTTTCCATTGTTTTTTCTCAGATAACTTCTATCCACGGCCACATCCACAAAGTAAGTTCAATTTGACTTCCTCCCACTTTAGCTGCCTTCAGACTTGACTTTTGCTGTCATGGAAAGGAAATGCCCCAACCTCTCCTTAGATTCTAGTGTTTTTAGATCCTTTTATCTATCATCTTTTGTTCTATCTGTCCTTCAGTAAAAATTGAAGTTTTTTTCATGGTATTTTCAGACATTTTCTTTATTCTATTTGATTTCTACAAATATCCTCTATTTTTCACGCATGCCTAGCAATTTCTATTATAGATTCTGACCTCTCCACTGTTGCCATTGAAATGTCTGAAATTTCCATAATGAGATGCAGGAGAGAGACACTGTATAGGCACATGCTGGGGGATTAACAAAATGTACAATGCCTTAAGAATTAGATAACAGAACTGAATCTGATGACAATTTTTCTAGGTTCTTTTGGAACTTGTAAATTTATGATATGGAAGCTAAGATTTTCCTGGAATCAGAAAAAGAGGGAGAACAGGCAAGCCTTTTCATTGATTGGGATTTTCTATATCTCCAGAAAAATTCCAATGTTACCTTTCCATTTTTCACAGAAACTCTTAGATTAGCTATACATTCCAATAGCTTTGATGTTCAGTCATCCTACGCTTTTCCCAGATGAGCTCCATTGATGTTTGTATTCATCAATAATAGTACCTGCCAAATATATCTAGTGAACAGATAATATTGATGGCTCCAAGGGGATGTTTGTCCAGGATGACGCATTAAGGTTGGGTAGACTCTTGCAAAGAATCCAGGGACATTTCAACCCCTGAATCTTCTGGTGGTTTTTAAATGTGGTGGGTACAATTATAAACCACATATCAGAGAAGAGACTTCATTGCCAGTGGCCAAGTCTGGGATATTCCTGCTTACATCATGTTATGCTCATTGGGGTTTTCTCTTTCAGCCTATAGGAACTGACTCCAATTATTTGTTTCCTCCATGTCTTCTGAATCTCCTCCCTTCAACTCCGCTTCCAGAAAATTTTTTTGTCTCTCCATATGCTATTCTGTATCCTTTTCCATCGTAGGCCATTGGTATCTTCCCCAATATAAGCATCCAGTGTCATCCTGAATCTAAAAGTGTCAATAACAAAATGGACTTATTTTGCCTTTCCATTGTTTTTTCTCAGATAACTTCTATCCACGGCCACATCCACAAAGTAAGTTCAATTTGACTTCCTCCCACTTTAGCTGCCTTCAGACTTGACTTTTGCTGTTATGGACAGGAAATGTCCCAACCTCTCCTTAGATTCTAGTGTTTTTAGATCCTTTTACCTATCATCTTTTGTTCTATCTGTCCTTCAGTAAAAATTGAAGTTTTCTTCATGGTATTTTCAGACATTTTCTTTATTCTATTTGATTTCTACAAATATCCTCTATTTTTCACGCATGCCTAGCAATTTCTATTATAGATTCTGACCTCTCCACTGTTGCCATTGAAATGTCTGAAATTTCCATAATCAGATGCAGGAGAGAGACACTGTATAGGCACATGCTGGGGGATTAACAAAATGTACAATACCTTAAGAATTAGAAAACAGAACTGAATCTGATGACAATTTTTCTAGGTTCTTTTGGAACTTGTAAATTTATGATATGGAAGCTAAGATTTTCCTGGAATCAGAAAAAGAGGGAGAACAGGCAAGCCTTTTCATTGATTGGGATTTTCTATATCTCCAGAAAAATTCCAATGTTACCTTTCCATTTTTCACAGAAACTCTTAGATTAGCTATACATCCCAATAGCTTTGATGTTCAGTCATCCTACGCTTTTCCCAGATGAGCTCCATTGATGTTTGTATTCATCAATAATAGTACCTGCCAAATATATCTAGTGAACAGAATACATTGATGGCTCCAAGGGGATGTTTGTCCAGGATGACGCATTAAGGTTGGGTAGACTCTTGCAAAGAATCCAGGGACATTTCAACCCCTGAATCTTCTGGTGGTTTTTAAATGTGGTGGGTACAATTATAAACCACATATCAGAGAAGAGACTTCATTGCCAGTGGCCAAGTCTGGGATATTCCTGCTTACATCATATTATGCTCATTGGGGTTTTCTCTTTCAGCCTATAGGAACTGACTCCAATTATTTGTTTCCTCCATGTCTTCTGAATCCTCCCTTCAACTCCGCTTCCAGAAAATTTTTTTGTCTCTCCATATGCTATTCTGTATCCTTTTCCATCGTGGGCCATTGGTATCTTCCCCAATATAAGCATCCAGTGTCATCCTGAATCTAAAAGTGCCAATAACAAAATGGACTTATTTTGCCTTTCCATTGTTTTTTCTCAGATAACTTCTATCCACGGCCACATCCACAAAGTAAGTTTAATTTGATTCTACTTGTTCTCACTTCAGCTGTCTTCAAAGTTGACTTTTGCTGTTATGGACAGGAAATGTCCCAACCTCTCCTTAGATTCTAGTGTTTTTAGATCCTTTTATCTATCTTTTGTTCTATCTGTCCTTTAGTAAGAGTTGAAATTTTTTTCATAGTATTTTCAGACTTTTTTTTATTCCATTTGATTTCTGCTAATATCCTTTATTTTTCATGTATGCCTAGCAATTTCTATTCTAAATTCTGATCTCTCTACTGTTGCCATTGAATGTTTGAGCCTCCATTTCCATAATCAGATGCAGGAGAGAGACACTGTATAGGCACATGCTGGGGGATTAATAAAATGTACAATGCCTTAAGAATTAGATAACAGAACTGAATCTGATGACAATTTTTCTAGGTTCTTTTGGAACTTGTAAATTTATGATATGGAAGCTAAGATTTTCCTGGAATCAGAAAAAGAGGGAGAACAGGCAAGCCTTTTCATTGATTGGGATTTTCTATATCTCCAGAAAAATTCCAATGTTACCTTTCCATTTTTCACAGAAACTCTTAGATTAGCTATACATTCCAATAGCTTTGATGTTCAGTCATCCTACGCTTTTCCCAGATGAGCTCCATTGATGTTTGTATTCATCAATAATAGTACCTGCCAAATATATCTAGTGAACAGATAATATTGATGGCTCCAAGGGGATGTTTGTCCAGGATGACGCATTAAGGTTGGGTAGACTCTTGCAAAGAATCCAGGGACATTTCAACCCCTGAATCTTCTGGTGGTTTTTAAATGTGGTGGGTACAATTATAAACCACATATCAGAGAAGAGACTTCATTGCCAGTGGCCAAGTCTGGGATATTCCTGCTTACATCATGTTATGCTCATTGGGGTTTTCTCTTTCAGCCTATAGGAACTGACTCCAATTATTTGTTTCCTCCATGTCTTCTGAATCTCCTCCCTTCAACTCCGCTTCCAGAAAATTTTTTTGTCTCTCCATATGCTATTCTGTATCCTTTTCCATCGTAGGCCATTGGTATCTTCCCCAATATAAGCATCCAGTGTCATCCTGAATCTAAAAGTGCCAATAACAAAATGGACTTATTTTGCCTTTCCATTGTTTTTTCTCAGATAACTTCTATCCACGGCCACATCCACAAAGTAAGTTCAATTTGACTTCCTCCCACTTTAGCTGCCTTCAGACTTGACTTTTGCTGTCATGGAAAGGAAATGCCCCAACCTCTCCTTAGATTCTAGTGTTTTTAGATCCTTTTACCTATCATCTTTTGTTCTATCTGTCCTTCAGTAAAAATTGAAGTTTTCTTCATGGTATTTTCAGACATTTTCTTTATTCTATTTGATTTCTATAAATATCCTCTATTTTTCACGCATGCCTAGCAATTTCTATTATAGATTCTGACTCTCTACTGTTGCCATTGAAATGTCTGAAATTTCCATAATCAGATGCAGGGGAGAGACACTGTATAGGCACATGCTGGGGACTATTAAAATGTACAATACCTTAAGAATTAGATAACAGAACTGAATCTGATGACAATTTTTCTAGGTTTTTTGGAACTTGTAATAATTTATGATATGGAAGCTAAGATTTTCCTGGAATCAGAAAAAGAGGGAGAACAGGCAAGTCTTTTCATTGATTGGGATTTTCTATATCTCCAGAAAAATTCAATGTTACCTTTCCATTTTTCACAGAAACTTTAGATTAGCTATACATCCCAATAGCTTTGATGTTCAGTCATCCTACGCTTTTCCAGATGAGCTCCATTGATGTTGTATTCATCAATAATAGTACCTGCCAAATATATCTAGTGAACAGAATACATTGATGGCTCCAAGGGGATGTTTGTCCAGGATGACGCATTAAGGTTGGGTAGACTCTTGCAAAGAATCCAGGGACATTTCAACCCCTGAATCTTCTGGTGGTTTTTAAATGTGGTGGGTACAATTATAAACCACATATCAGAGAAGAGACTTCATTGCCAGTGGCCAAGTCTGGATATTCCTGCTTACATCATATTATGCTCATTGGGGTTTTCTCTTTCAGCCTATAGGAACTGACTCAAATTATTTGTTTCCTCCATGTCTTCTGAATCTCCTCCCTTCAACTCCGCTTCCAGAAAATTTTTTTGTCTCTCCATATGCTATTCTGTATCTTTTCATCGTGGGCCATTGGTATCTTCCCCAATAAGCATCCAGTGTCATCTGAATCTAAAAGTGCCAATAACAAAATGGACTTATTTTGCCTTTCCATTGTTTTTTCTCAGATAACTTCTATCCACGGCCACATCCACAAAGTAAGTTTAATTTGATTCTACTTGTTCTCACTTCAGCTGTCTTCAAAGTTGACTTTTGCTGTTATGGACAGGAAATGTCCAACCTCTCCTTAGATTCTAGTGTTTTTAGATCCCTTTAATCTATCTTTTGTTCTATCTGTCCTTTAGTAAGAGTTGAAATTTTTTTATAGTATTTTCAGATTTTTTATTCCATTTGATTTTGCTAATATCTTTTATTTTTCATGTATGCCTAGCAATTTCTGTTCTAAATTCTGATCTCTCTACTGTTGCCATTGAATTGTTTGAGCCTCCATTTCCATAATGAGATGCATCAGAGAGAAACTGTATAGGCACATGCTAGGGGACTAATGAAATGTACAATGTCTTGTTAAAATGCTTGAGAATTATATTACAGGACTGACTATGATAACATTTTTACTAGGTTCTTTGGACCTTGTAAATAATTTATGATATGGAAGCTAAGATTTTTCTGGAATCAGAAAGAAGCAGAGCAGGCGAGTCTTATCATTGATTAGGATTTTGTATAATCTCCAGAAAAATCCAATGTTACCTTTCCATTTTCACAGTAACTTCTAAATTTTGATGGATGTGTAAAGATAGTTCAGGACCTTGAACAGAGTGCACTGATGACTCCAAGGGGATATTTGTCTATGATGATGCATTAAGGTTGAGTAGAGTCCTGTAGGGACATTTAAAGCCCTGAAACTTGGTTTTTAAGTGTGGTGGGTACAATTTACACCACATATCAAAGAAGAGAATTATTGCCAGTGGCCAGATTTGGAATAATCCTGCTCACATATATTACGCTCACTGGGGTTTTTCCCCTCAGCCTATAGAAATTGATTTCAGCTATTTGTTTCCTCCATGTCCCCTGAACCTCCTCCCTTCAGCTCCGTTTCCAGAAATTTTTTTAAGTCTCTCCATATACTATCTGTATTCCTCTCTATCTTGGACCATTGGTATCTTCCCCAATATAACTTTCCAGTGATATCATGAATCTAGAAAGGTCAATAACCAAATGGACCTATTTTACCTTTCCATTGTTTTTTGTCAGATAACTTCTATCCACATCCACAGCCACAAAATAAGTTCAGTTTGACTCTACTTCCTCCCACTTTAGTTGTTTTCAAACTTGAATTTTGCTGTTATGGACGGAAATGCCCCGACCTCTCTTTAGATTCTAGATTTTTTAGACCCTTTAATCTAGTTTCTTTTGTTCTATCTGTTTTTCAATAAGAATTGAAGTTTTTTAATAGCATTTTTTGGAAATTTTCTTTATTCCATTTGCTTTCTACTAATATGCTTTATTTTTCATGTATGCCTAGGAATTTCTGTTTTAAATTCTGACCTCTCTGCTGTTGCCATTGAAATGTTTGAGCCTTCATTTCCATAATCAGATGCAGGAGAGAGACACTGTATAGGCTCATGCTAGGGGACTAACAAAATGTGCAATGTCTTAAGAATTAGATTACAGGCCTGAACCTGATGACAATTTTTCTAGGTTCCTTTGGACCTTTTAAATAATTAATGCTATGGAAGCTAAGATTTTTCTGGAATCAGAAAGAGGCAGAGAAGGCAAGTCTTATCATTGACTGGGATTTTCTATATCTCCAGAAAAATTTTAATGTTACCTTTCTACACACACACACACACACACACACACACACACACACACACACAGTATGTATGTATTTCAATAGTTTTGATGTTTAGTGTTCCTACGCTTTTCCTACATGCACACCATTGGTGTTTATATTCATCAATAATAGTACCTGCCAAATATATCTTTTAAAGTAGTTCAGCACCTTGAACAGGGTCCACTGATGACTGCAAGGGGATGTATGTCCAGAGTAATGCATTAAAGTTGGGTAGACTCCTGCAAAGAATCCAGGGACATTTCAACCCCTGAATCTTCTGGTGATTTTTAAGTGTGGTGGGTATAACTATACATCACATATCAGAGAAGAGACTTTATTGCCAGTGGCCAGTCTGGGATAATGCTGCCCATGTCATGTTATGCTCACTGGGGTTTTCTCCTGCAGGTTATAGGAATTGACTTCAACTATTTGTTTCCTCCATGTCCCCTGAGGCTCCTTCCTTCAACTTTGTTTCCAGAATTTTTTTGAGTCTCTCCACATGCTATTCTGTATCCCTTCTATTTTAGACCATTGGTATCTTCCCTAATATAACCTCCCAGTGTCATCATGAATCTAAAAGGGTCAATATTGGACTATTTTGCCTTTCCATTGTTTTTCTCAAATAATTACCACCCACATACACAGCCACAAAGTAAGTTCAAATTGACTCTACTTCCTCCCACTTTAGCTGTCTTCAAACTTGACTTTTACTGTTATGGACAGGAAATACCCCAACTTCTTAGATTCTAGTGTTTTTAGATCCCTTTAATCTATCTTCTGTTGTTCTATCTGTCCTTCAGTAAGAGTTGAAATGTTTTCATAGTATTTTCAAACATTTTCTTTATTGTATTTGATTTCTACAAATATCCTTCATTTTTTGTGTATGCCTAGCAATTTCAATTATCGATTCTGACCTCTTTATGTTGCCATTGAAATATCTGAACCTCCATTTCCATAGATGCAGCAGAGAGAAACTGTATAGGAACATGCTGGGGGACTAACAAAATGTACAAAGTCTTAAAAATTAGATAACAGGACTGAATATAATGACATTTTTACTAGGTTCTTTGGACCTTTTAAATAATTTATGATATATAGAAGTTAAGATTTTTCTGGAATTAGAAAGAGGCAGAGCAGGCAAGTCTTATCATTGATTAGGATTTTCTATAATCTCTAGAAAAATTCCAATGTTAACTTTCCATTTTCACAGTAATTTCTAAATTATGATGGATGAGTGTGTATGTATGTATGTATGTATATATATATATATATTATATATATATATATATATATATATCCCAATGGCTTTGATGTCCCAGTGTCATAATGAATCTAAAAGGATCAAACCAAAGTAGACTTATTTTGCCTTTCCATTGTTTTTTGTCAGATAACTTCTATCCACATCCACAGCCACAAAGTAAGTTCAAATTGACTCTACTTCCTCCACTTTAGCTGTCTTAAAACTTGACTTTTGCTGTTATGGACAGGAAATGCCCCAACTCTCCTTAGATTCTAGTGTTTTTAGATCCTTTAATCTAGTTTCTTTTGTTCTATCTGTCCTTCAGTAAGAGTTGAAATTTTTAAATAGTATTTTTGGAAATTTTCTTTATTCCATTTGATTTCTACTAATATCCTTTATTTTTCTCATATGCCTAGCAATTTCTGTTCTAAATTCCGACCTCTCTGTTGTTGCCATTGAAATGTTTGAGCCTTCATTTCCACAATCAGACGCAGGAGAGAGACACTGTATAGGCCCATGCTAGGGGACTAATAAAATGTGCAATGTCTTGAGAATTAGATTATAGGACTCAACCTGATGACAATTTTTTTAGGTTCCTTTTTACCTTTAAAATAATTAATGATATGGAAGCTAAGATTTTTCTGGAATCAGAAAGAGGCAGAGAAGGCAAGTCTTATCATTGATTGGGATTTTCTATAATCTCCAGAAAAATTCTAATGTTATTTTTCTACACACCACACACACACACACACACACACACACACACACACACACATATATGTATTTCAATAGCTTTGATGTTTAGTGTTCCTATGCTTTTTGCAGATGCACACCATTGATGTTTATATTCATCAATAATAGTACTTGCCCAATATATCTTTTAAAGATAGTTCAGCACCTTGAACAGAATCCACTGATAGCTACAAGGGGATGTTTGTCCAGGGTGATGCATTAAAGTTGGGTAGACTCCTACAAAGAATCCAGGGACATTTCAACCCCTGAATCTTCTGGTGGTTTTTTAGTGTGCTGGGTATAATAACTATACACACCACATATCAGAGAAGAGACTTTATTGCCAGTGGCCAGGTCTGGGATAATGCTGCCCATGTCATGTTATGCTCACTGGGGTTTTCTCCTGCAGCTTATAGGAATTGACTTCAACTATTTGTTTTCTTCATGTCTCCTGAACCTCCTCCCTTCAACTCCATTTCCAGATTTTTGTTTTAGTCTCTTCACATGCTATTCTATATCCTTTTCCATCTTAGATCATTGGTATCTTCCCCAATGTGATCTATTAGTGTTATCATGAATCTAAAAAGGTCAAATCAAAATGGACTTATTTTGCCTTTCCATTTTTTTTTTGTCAGACAACTTCATCTATCCACATCCACAGCCACAAAGTAAGTTCAAATTGACTCTACTTCCTCCCACTTTAGCTGCCTTCAAACTTTTGCTGTCATGGAGAGGAAATGCCCCAACCTCTTCTTAGATTCTAGTGTTTTTAGATCCCTTTAATCTATCTTTGTTGTTCTATCTGTCCTTCAGTAAGATTTGAAGTTTTTCATAGTATTTTCAAACATTTCCTTTATTGTATTTGATTTCTACAAATATCTTTTATTTTTCACATATGCCTAGGAATTTCTGTTCTAAATTCTGACCTCTCTACTGTTGCCATTGAAATGTCTGAGCCTCCATATCCATAATCAGATGCAGCAAAGAGAAACTGTATAGGACCATGCTGGGGGACTAGCAAAATGTGCAATGTCTTGAGAAGTAGATATCAGGACCGAATCTGATGACAATTTTTCTAGGTTCCTTTGGAACTTGTAAATAATTAGTGAAATGGAAGCTAAGATTTCTCTGGAATCAGAAAGAGGCAGAGCAGGCAAGTCTTATCATTTATTAGGATTTTCCATTTCTCCAGAAAAATTCCAATGTTATCTTTCCATTTTCACAGTAACTCCTAAATTATGATGGTCATATATATATCCCAATAGCTTTGATATTCAGTCTTCCTACACTTTTCCCAGATGTGCTCCATTGGTGTTTGTATTCATCAATAATGGTACCTGCCAAATATATCTTTTAAAGGTAGTTCAGCACCTTGAATAGAGTCCACTGATGGTTCCAAGGGAATGTTTGTCCAGGATGATGCATTTAGGTTGGGTAGACTCCTGCAAAGAATCCAGAGACATTTCCTGGTAGAGGCAGAGGTAGAGGTGGTGGTAACTCTGATTATTGATTAGGATACTCTATTCTCTCCTGAAGGATTGCAAAATTAACTTTCTATTTCTATAGTAACTTCTAGTTACTCTCATTTTATAATCCAATAACTTTGATTTTTAGTCCCCCTACACTTTTCCCAGATACCCTCCATTTCTCTTTGTATTCATCCATAACAGTACCTGTTTTCTTTGAAACATGGTTCAGTACCTTGGACAGATTTCAAGGGGATGTTTGTCCTGCATGATGGACTAGGGTTGGATGGACTCCTGCAAAAAATCCAAGTACATTTAAACCTAAATCTTCTGTGTTTTTTTTAACTGTATTGGATACAACTGTACACCATATATTGGACAACAGAATTTGTTTGCCAGTGATCAGACTTAATATACTCCTTGGTACAATACTCAAGGCATCCTCTCACTTTACATCCTGGTATGCTCACAAAGGCTTTTTCCTGAAGTGTGAATTCTGGGAATTGTTTTCAGTTATTTATTTCCTCTATGTCTCCTCCATCTAGTCCACTTCATTGCTAAGATTTTATTGCCATCTCAAACCATTAATATTTCCCCCTACATCCTTCTAGTGTCATCATGAATCTGAAAGGGTCAGTAACAGAAATGGACTTATTTTGTGTCATTGTTTTTCCTCAGATAACTATTTTAATCTATACTCACCAGAGGAGTGCTTTAGAAAAGGTAAGTTCAATTTGACTCTCCCTCACACTTTACTTTTCTTCAGATTTTTTTAATAATGGTCAAGAAAGGCTCCAAACCCATCTCTATTTCTTGGATTCTAACTAAGGTTTTTAGGTCTCTTTCAAATGTCTGCCTTTGCTCTATTTGTACTTCTTTCATAGTATTTACAGGTCTTTTCATTATACCCTTTCTCTTCTATGAATAACTTTTATTTCTTCTGTATGATTACCTTTCTGTCTTCTAAATTCTGACCTCTCCACGATTACAAATGAAACTCCTTAGTCTGCCTGCCCACTCTGTTCTCTGTATCACATCCAGCAAAGAGGGAATATTTATGTATAGGTAGGACTAGCTGTAGGACTAGCAAATTACACTATGGCTTGGGATTTGGACTTCTGAACTAATGCTGGTTCTGATTTCTGTGGCCTTGTCACATGATAAATTCTCAATTACTGTGAAAGCATAGAAATGTAAAGTTTTTTTCTGGAAGCAGAAAGAGGCAGCAGAATCTGCTCTGAATTTCATAAACATAGATGGGCTATTCTAGCCTCTCTAGAAAAAAATCCCAAATTTTAACTTTCATTATTTGAGGAAGATTAATATATTTATTCTCTCTTCTAATAGCCTGAGTATCTTAATTACCACTCAGTTCTCAACTCTGCTTGACTCAGTCCATATGCCAATCTGAGACCAATTCCAATCTCAGACTAGCATTACTCTTAGTGTTACCATTGAGCCAGGAGTTTATAGATGATAATGTGCTCATTTTCTAATGAAATTTTCCTTTTTAGTGAATTATGGCTTTGTTAATCTGCCTTTCACAACGCAATCAAACCATCATGGTAAGTTAACTTGACCCTTTGGTTGACTCTTTACCGTTTTTGTTAATATTGTATTGTTTCAAATGGACAAGAATAAATATAGATTTATTTTCATTCTTTTAATTCCAGTGAAGATTTCTGAGGTCTCTTTCAGTTCTCTTTCTTTTCATTATTATTTGTTCTCTATAAAATCCTTTAGTTTTTTCATAATATCTTTGATTATTCTTTTCATACCTTTTGACTTCTGCAAAGATCCTTTACTTTCATGTCCATGTGTCATATATTCAGAAATCTCCACTGTTACTGCTGAGAGAGCCTGCATGGGTGCCTAATAGGGATCTCATTGTTTTCACGTATGGAATCCAACTTTAGAGATTTTTTATCTGGACTATTCCTGTATATGATTCTTCTTAGCTTTGGAAACTTGAAAATGATTAACTCTTAATTACTGAAAGTACAGGGAAAGACTGAGTCTTATATCCAAAGGTCACATGAAGTTTTAGCTAAGAATTCTCCATAATGAAAATTTTCTAGATCCATCACACTACTTGACAAATTATGGCCTTTCATATTTGAAGGCTCATTGTTTTCTTTCTATTGGTTTTATTTCATCCCTTTCTAAGTAAGGGATATTAAATTATATTTTACACAAGGAATATTCTTGAAATGGCTTGACTCAGTTAGTTGTTCAGTATTGAAGAACCCATTATTTCACAAAGTCCTTTGCTTTGGAAATGTTTGAGGGACACTTTTGTATGTCTCATTTGTTTCTATAATGACTCTCCAAAACTGGTTCCCAGTAGAATATTTCCTAATAAGAAAGAATCAAAATTAAACAAAGCAACCCAGCTTAAGGGTAAAATCTGTCTCTTAGAGTTAAGCATTTATTTACATAAAAACAGGAACTTTGTTGACTTTCTGGCAAGTTTGAAGTCATACCATTCATGAAGTCATGAGGTGTTTAGCTTTTGAAATCTTTCATTTGCTATTCTTTGTCATTGTTTTTGACATTGTAGAAATTGTTTTCAGTTCTAGTTTTATTTTCTGTCAGTACAGGCAAGTTTTTACTAAACATCCTCTGTATTGTGTCCAAAATATATATTGTTTTTTATACTCTCTGTCTGATATATAACAGATTTAAATGACCATTGTTTTGATGGTTTATAGGTTCTTCATTTAGATTTATTTTTCCAGTCATTTTACTGCAATCAAATGTGATTGCAATAGTATAACTATCCTCTATTTTTATGTAAGTTAAGACTCAAGATAGAAAAATGAGAGTACATAGTTTTTCAAACAAAAAGAAGATCATGAAAATCTAGCCAGTGTTCCATTCCAATCGATCCCTGAACTTGTACTGACAGATGTATTTTTGAGTTTTTCATAGGTGTCAGGCAACATCAACACTCCTTTTTGAGATTTATAAGGCGTGATCATGTCTAATTCCACTGAGTTCTACCTCATCATCCTGCTGAAGATGTTCTTAAAAACCTCAAATTAATTTTGCTTCCACTCTGAATCTTCATGTCATGACTTGCAAGATTCAGTCATTCTGTCAGAGCTGTAAATATCAGTTTCCCCATTATCCTCTTCTCTCAAGGATTCAATTGTGGCCCCGTTTTTGATAATGAAAACTGAGGAACTCTCATTTTCATTTTAGTAGAAATTGTATTTCCTTAAGTCTTATCTTTGCATTTTCTTCTTTCTAGCCTGCAGTATTTGCTCTCACTTCTAAAAGCTCAACAACTTCACCAGGTAAGATGTACAGATCTCTTCAGATTCCCCCTTCTGTTTCTACACTAGATGATTTGCACACCACTAATTAGGGATTCTCTAAAGTATAGCTACTTCCCTGTCTACTCTATGAGTTATCTGCAGACCAACAGAATAGAAATGAGAAAGAAGAAAGCGCCAGTACTGAAAATATTCACAGAGAATATTTTAAATAGTCATTTCATATCTTTATGATTTGTATTGGAAACCTTGTGTCTATCTTAGTTTCTGGTATAGAGCAAGTGCTTAAAAATGCTTGAAAATTTAAATAATGTTATTTTTTCTATCACATTAGAGTCATTTTACAGCTTTAAAAGGAAAGGACATTGAAAGTGTGCCTTTATATCTTCCTGTGAGTTCTGGTCTGGATTTTAAAAATTTCTCCATTTCCTACCTCAGAGTGAGGAGATGACAAATCCCTCACGTCTCACTGAGTCTAGTTTTGCACTGTACCCACTGCTCTCTTTTTCTAAGTGAATGTAATGTTGTACCTGCCCAGGATTGATAATGCTATACGAGGAAATTTCATGGAGACCTTTCCTTTTCAACTTTGAGTTAGACAAGAGTCCTGAGGAGTGCTTGTTGGCGATCACATTGGTTGCATGGCTGAGTTATATGGAAAACTAAAAGAAAGGACGCTTAGATAACAATAATGGTTGGCCAGCCAATGATAGCTCTGAGTAATATGGGGAAATGAGAAAAACTATCTTTGGTGGTTCTCCCATTTATTGCAAACTTTCTTTTTTGGCAGTAAATAGCAATTTCTCAGGACCAAATATTGTGCCCTCAAGGTCTTTGTGAGGAAAAAAAATCTACTTTCTGAGGAAAGAATTTGTTAAATGATTTCACACTTAAGTACAAATTACAGAGAAAGCTAAGTTGCAGGCAAGCTGCTACTCAGGGAATATGTATTTTATCTAAAGTATGAAAAGTCTGAAGAAAGGACTGAAAGTAGTGTGTAAGCCAATTTGGGAGGTATTCCTTGGGGGACAAAAGAGGTTTCTTTATATGAGGGGAGCTTTGGAGCATCCCTCAAATCATAAGATAATGATTGAGGCTGACTTGATGGTAGGCAGAAGACAACCTATGTATTCCTTATGATCCGCCAATACTTGTCAGGCCTGATTCTTTGGATCTGATGCAACTATATGATCAATGTGGGCATAGTGATGTGGGGAGTTGCATCTAATAGGCTGGTGAAATGGAATAATGTTCTAAGTTTGCTGAAGACATGCATCTCTAGCTTTCTATTCTCACTTTCATTTGTGACATTGTCATTCTTTTCAGATGCTCAGGCTCATTTCTCCCTGCACAGAAATAAGGAATGTCTTACTCAACTCTACATAAGTTCATCACTGGCATGATCAATTCAATAGCAATTTTGAATTTGAAGTAAAGAATGCTACTCAAAGGGAGATCAAAGGAAATAACCTCCTTTAACTTTCAGATACCCAACATCTTACCTCTGATTTCTTTCTCATTTTAGAAAGTGAAGCCAAATCAGTCTTAGCATTTTGAGAATTGGAGCCTCTTCCCCAGCACCTCTATAAGAATCCCAGCAGATCCTGAACTTCAGAACAGACCCATTTTCACAGCATTGCACAAACCAGTGAAGATTTTTGTCTAAATGGAGATTTCTAATAGGTTATCATTTCAAATTTGATGGCTCATAAGATGATAGTGTCATGGATTCAGAACCAGAAGTATGTGTCAACCCATCAATATCAGTTGAGAAGTTTTGCTTAGCTCACCGTCTTGGAGAAGAATGAATCATTTTTCAAGCTCTGGTTCAGTCCATTTCTTCCTCCATTTCAGAGGCTGCTGAATTCCAGCTCCAGTTTCCAACGTGGTCTCACAAGACAATCTTCTCAGTCCACACCAGCCCTCAATCCTCTATGTCTCTCATTTCACCTGCTTTACAATAAATTTTGTTGTCTTGTGATGCTTTTGATTTCAATGTAATTTCATTAACAATAAATATTCTATTCTTTGAGATTGGCTTTTCTTTATTATCTCTACCTAGAGGTCTTCTGCTGGACTCCATAGAGGGCATAGCAAGAATAGGTCTTCCTGTCTCTCAGTCCAAAAATTCATTTCCCAGTTATTTTGGGATGTTGGATTTTTAGACCAAACCTAGGCAATATGTGTCATTTGATCCTCAGTGCTGCATCCTTAGGACCAGCCCTGGCTTTGGGTATTTTAACAAGTCTGAATCTGCATGTGTAGGTGTATATTGTACCAGATTCTGTGTCTCTGTATAAATTATGGAAGAAAAACAATCATCTTTTGTGATTTTTGTGTTGGATAAATCAGTTTCCATTCTATTGAAGATTAAATACCCTCTAACTTGGGGATTTACCCTCTCCTTCTGACCTGCTTCCCTTCTTCTCCCCAGAGAAAGGAAGAGAAGGACAGAGAGAGGGAGTTTAACATTCTACCCAAATTCTGCAAGTGTCTAGAGTGGCAAGTTGGGGAGAAGGACTTGTTAGA
>NC_067402.1:196850712-196988212 GCF_016432865.1 Antechinus flavipes
TTTATAGGCTTCTTTGCTCAGATATTCTTTAAAGAATATCTTTAAAACACTATTAATGCCTATGTGCACTATGAGACTGTATAAATGTATTTTCATTTTTAGAAACAGAGCAACACCATCTAATGGATTTGAACCTAAGTTGCGATTTCTGCAATGTGCAGAAAGGTCACATATGACCTTGAACATATTACACCATTTGCCCATTTTTAAAGATGAGGTGTTCTTAGCCTCATTTGAGGATAATAAGATTGAGAAAAGTGTATGTTTTTTCTATATTTAAATATATCAGTGGCACATGATTTTGCCAATATGGTTGCTTTTCTTCACCATTTAGAAATATATAAAATCATAGAGAGATTGTCAGTAGACAATTTTAATTTCTAGTGACTTTTCAACAGTAGCCTTTGTTTTCATATAATTGCTTTTGTGAACTCAAAGATGATTTGTTTTTATTTAGTCCTTTTAGTTGTGATTAATTCTTCCTGACTCCATTTGGGCAATGATAACTGTAAGGGTTTGTCATTTCCTTCCTTAGTTCATTTTATAGAGGAGGAAAGAGAGGAAAATAGGATTAAGTGACTTATTGAGGGTCACATAGCTAATAAATCTGGGACTGATTTGCACTTGGGTCCTCTTAAATCCAGGGCTGGCACTGCCATCTAGCTGTCCAAAAAATGGCTACCTACCCTGGTAATTACAACTGGGTGAAAGTAATTCCCTTTCTTATACAATCTGCACAGCTACATTATTGTGTTTTAATTTGGTTTTGGTTTTTGAGTTGTCAGTTATGCTATCTTAACATGTCGTTCAAGTTAATTTTTCTTTTTTGTATTGTGGTTTTTTTGTGTTGAACTATGTAATAGTTTAAAGTCCTTCAGGCACTAATTGGGAGCTATCATTCAAGAAACATAAAAAAAAATAGCTATTTTATATAGTACCCCAAAAATGTTAGCATGAATGTCTTTAGGACCAAAATGCAATTGTACATTAATTTTAATGTTTCTCAGAAGTTATTTTAACTTTTAATAGTTCATGTCTGCTGGTAGTGGTGTTTAACATGAATCTAATCCTATTCTTTTTGAGGGAAGGCTTGTTCATCATCTTTGAGTTCTTTTATATTTTTCAGATGTCAGGATTTTAAGTGGCCTTTTGGCTTAGACATGATTTTTATTCTAATCTCAATTGGAATTAAATTATTATGTGAAAATAAATTGAAAAAGATTTGACTTGTCTAGGAAAATAGAAATCCTATGATCAAGTTTAGTAAATCTTTAGTTGCTTAGATTTTGAGATTGGTTATGTTGCAAGACTTATTTTTGTAACAGTTTTTAACTTTAGTGAGATATAGTCACAGTCAGAAAATGTCAGATGTCAAAAAATGTGCAACTCTTTGTTGCTCAAAACAAATATGATGACTCATTCTAGATAATGCTTTCAGGGTTTGCAGCCCTATTCAGAAGCAAAATGTTCCCTCACTACAGTTTACAGATTAGGAAATTGAGGTTCTGAAAGATGAAATAGTTTCAAGTCATTGAACATTTATTAAGTACCCAATATATGTAAGGCAATATATGTAAGGATAAAAGTGATTTTCAGGAGTTATCATGGCACAGGGGGAAAGTTTTTAACTAGAAAGGAAATGGGTTTAAATTCAACATTTGATGTTTACAAAATGTGTAATCGTCTCTAGGCCTCATCTATAAAATGAAGGGTGTCTAGCACTAGTAATTAATAAGAGGTAATTAGTAAATGCTCATTTACTTGCCTGACAAGCACTTCTTAAGTATTAAGTGTTTAAGACACTGAGAATACAAGTAAAAAGATGTTACTTCTTAAAACCAGCAGTCTTGAATAGATTCCCTGAGCCCTGTTTTTGACCCAATAGGCTCTTGATTCCCAAATCCTTAGAGGTGAGGAGCTATTTTCCAAAAAGGAGACAGTGATATTGTCCTCTAGAAGAAGAAAATAAGTTACCCATCTTGGGAAAACCCTGGCTCAGGATCCATATTCTAGCATTATGTGAATGATTCTGACTTTTAGAAATAGATGAGCTAACCTAAGCTAATTGATGTTTTGGTTTTTTTTTTTTTTTTACTTTGATATCAATATTTTGAAATGCTTTTTCAGTTCTAGATACTCTTTATGTAAATAAGTATTAGTTGCTCAATTTTAAGCTTATTCTTATGCCAGAGTCGTCTAAATTGTTTTATTTTTATTTTTTTTAAATTTTTAAGCATGTTCTTGTTTCATATTCTTGTTACGTTACATTAAATAGCTAAGACATCATTTGGGCCACCATTCTACTTGAGTTATTAGGCAGTATCATTTTCTGCCTAGTCTAGTGATTAACCTTAGAATTAAGAACACCTAAATTCAAATCCTATCTCTGACTTATACTAACTGTATTACCATAGGCAGGTCACTTAACCTCTCAGGTGATTTAGGCTTCTCTAAGACTACAGGGAACATTTGTTGATTTATTTGGAGAAGAGATTAATTTACAGATTAAGGACAGTTCTGGGCCCCCAAAAATAATTTACAGATGGACAGCCAATAACAAATCACAGATCTGCCCCATCTCCCCCAAAAAAGATAACTTCAATAAGAGGAAGATGGCAAATAAAAATACTTTTCCCAGCCCCACCCCAGTCCCACTGGCCCTTCAGCAACATTGTATGAGTAGCCAAAGAAACAGTCACTAACCACATTAGGAAATGCATAATATCTAGAATTATCATCTCTCTTGTCCAGCAAGACTTTTACACCACAGTTGGATTATTGCATTCAGTTTTATCTTCAACTTTTTAAAACGGGATTAAAGAACATTTAGAAGAGTAAATTCAGAATGGTGAAAAACTCTTAAGGCATTTGAAAATCGGTTAAAGGAACTAGTATATTTAGCCTGGAAAAAGAAAATTGGGAGACATGAGTACACTGTGTTTAAATAGTTGAAGACTCTCATATAGAAGAGGGATTAGATTTGTTCTGCTTGGTTTCAGAGAGCAAGAAGAAATCAGATTAGAGAACCATAATGTGTAATAAACCTGAAAGATTCCAACTGCTTGAGTAAGGATTCATTATTCAACAAAAACTGCTAGCAAAACTTGGAAGAAGTATGGTAAAAGAAAAATAAATTCCAGTATATACTGCAATACCTTCAAATGATACAGACCCAAGATATAAAAGTTTGTATACTTGTATAAAAAGTAGATAAGGAAAGAGTTTCTTAATGTTGCGAAGTAAAAATGGAAAAATCTTGATTAAATAATACTGAAAACGTTTTGCCCAAACAGCATCAATAAAATTCATATTAAAAAGGAAAACAGTTTTAATTGGAATAAAATCTTTGTCATAAGTTTATCTACTGAAAGACCAATTTAAATATATAGAAACAAAAACTATTTCCCTATAAATGTTTAGTGAAAGAATTATGAAGACACAAGAAAAACAAAACTAAAATCATAAAAAAATTCTTCAAATAATTTATAGGAGAAATGTAAATTAAAAGAACTCTTAACATTCATTCTCATACACAGATTGGGAAAGATGAGGGAAAGAAAGGAAAATATTAGGAGATGGACAGTCATATCTAATAGATTGTTAATGAAGCTATGAATTTATCCAAAAGACAAGTAATTCCTTGGCATACACTCCCAAAATGCCTTTAAAAAAAAAAAAAAAAAAAGGAAAAGTACACATAAATGGGTAGCAAGGTGGTGCAGTATAGAGAGTGCCAGGCCTGTTGTCAGGAAGCTCACCTTTGTGAGTGCCCTCAAGACACTAGCTGTGTGACTCTGGGCAAGTCACTTCACCATATTTGCCTCAGTTTCTCTTCTGTAAAAATGAGCTGGAGAAGGAAATAGCAAATCACTCATCTCTATATAACCTCAGGTGTAATCAGGAAAAGTCAGACATGACTGAACAATAAAAAGTTATATGTACAAAAATATAACAACACCTTTTATTGAAGCAAGGAACTATCATCTGAGAAGGGAATGTGAACAAATAATGTTCTGGGAATGTAATCAATATCATTCTATCATAAGAAATGATGAGAGAGACATATTCAAAGAATATGTGAAGAGCTGCCTGAAATGAACAGGACCATATAACCTTGTAAAGAAAAACAACTAAATGATCATGATTCCAAAAGACCAGAAACAAAGGGAAAGAAATAATATTTTAAGATATTGGCAAGTGTATGGATTTATTTTGCTTGAGTATGCTTTCTTGTTACAAAGGAGGGCGGGGGATTTTTGAGGAGAGAGAAAAATGAGAAGAGAAAGGATGGGTAATTGGTTATGTCAAAAAGAAGGGAAAAAATCTTTTAATTAACAAAAAATGAAATTAAAAGTGGATACAAATAAGCAAGATAGTTTTATAAGAAATATATAGATTGTATATTTTAAAAATACAAGCTGTAAAAAATGGAGTAATCTTGTTCACATATGGGTTGGATCAAATATCCCTTCTTACTCTGAGTCTAAATTTTCCATTGTTGTTGTTTTAATCTTTTCAGTCTTGATTTTTCATTTGTTCATTCCTCATGAGCCCATTTAGGGTTTTCTTGGCAGAGAAGCCAGAGTGATTTGCTATTTCCTTCTCTAGCTCCCTTTATAGTTGGGGGAACTGAGGCCAACAGGATGAAGTGACTTGCTTAGGGTCATACTGCTATTAAGTGTCTGAGGCTATATTTGAACTGAGATCCTCCTGACCCCGGACCTGGTGCTTATCAACTGTGCCACATAATTGCCTTTACATTCATTACTGAAAGACTTTGTATGGAGATTGATCATTTCTACCACTGATTTGTGATGTCCTTAGATCACTATACTCAAAACAGCTTAATAGTTTTTCTCTTAAAACAGACTAAACAGTGTACCCCTTTTAGGTTTGTACTTCCTCATTTTGAACCTAAATCCTTTAGCCTGCCATGTGTTACTAAGTATTATAACACTATCCCCTTGCTGTGTGTGCAAAATTGAACATGTAACTTCATGCCTTCATATGGGTTAGCTATTCAAAATTAAGTTCTCTGGTGACTAATGTACTAGTAAACAAGGGTTGTACAAAAAATGTTCCAGCCAATGAAATCTTTGTGCTCTTCTCCCCAATCACTTCCTTTACTGAAAGCACAAAAGATATTGTTAATACATTGAGTCTTGAATTCTTCCAAGGTCACATAGAGAGAGGATAGTGCCTCATCATTCATGGCAAGAGCCACATGGCGGTAGGTGAACCTACAATCAAATTCTCCACAATTGTTTTTTAGGGAGGAGCTGGAGTTGCAGCTGCTCAGCTACCCAGCTCTGACCCTGCATGGCTTAACCCCTACAGGCATATCAGAAGAAAGCTAGGAAAGTACAATTTGTGTTTTCCCTTTCTAATAATATAATTTGCTCCTGAAGAAAGGCAAAGATAAAAAGAAGGCAAGATATATAGGATCTTAAGAGGAAACCAAAACTAGCTAAGTCTATTTGCATGGAAAAACAAACCAATAATATTTGAAAAGTTGTGTTTTGGTTCTTTAACATGTTATCTGAATTTGATTCTATTCATATTTATATATTTTTCAGGGAGTGAAGCCAGCCAGCTTTGACAAAGTAGCAATTCCTGAAGTAAAGGAAATTATTGAAGGATGCATACGCCAAAACAAAGATGAAAGGTAAGTTATTTTATTTGAGATTTAGGCATTTGTATTATATAAAGCACCCCAAAAAATAGTTTTGAGCAAAAGTATATTTCACATCATTCATCTTGGATTCATTAGTAAGTAACTTAATTATTGTTCTTAGCCATTGTTACACAAATCAATACAACAAAATTCTATTATACTCTGACATATATACCACAGGCTAAATTATACCACATGCCTACTTCCATTTCCTCTTTTTTCCCACCCTTTCATCCTCATCTCCAACCATGTATCTGAAGAGTAAGCAAAAGTGAATTTCATTTCCCTGTTGTGAAAATGCTTTTTCACTAAGTTCATTTTTTGTTGTCGTCGTTGTTCTTGTTAAATTCAGGACTGGATGTTTTATAGCATTTTAAAGTTTCACTCAGATACTAAATTTTGATGGGTAAAATAACATTTTGGGCTTTGTAAATTGAAATTTACATGTGTTGAATCATTATTGCCACTATGCCAGAGCAGAAAAGAACAAAACATCCAGTTTCCTTTCATTTAAAAGGGGGGAGGGGGAGGAGAGAAGATTCTGCCTAAGGCTTAGGAGGAGCCTAGCTTAGTCACTTGTACTAACCTAGGACTTTTCTCAGAGGAGTGGCAAATATATCTGCCATATGACTGACTCATCAACATTTGGGGTTTGGCTGAAATCCAGTGTCTTTTTTCGAGTGAGTTCATTTGTATATTAATCTTGATTAGCCCAAATCTGACAGCAGTCTAAACGTGACAAATTAAACTCAAATTTTTATCTTTTTAACAGATAGACATTTTTATCAATATGTGTTTCTATATCACTGAATTTTTCCTAGTATTCCATCACCCTCCTGGTGTCCATAAGCCCCCGCTATGTAGAAAATATTTTTTTAAAAAGAAAAAGAGGAATGAAGCTGATTCCCCAGCAAAACTGACCAATAAATAAAAAAAAAAGATGAATTCACATGCTGTATTCCACACTTAAATGTTTCCATGTCCTCCCTTTGCCCCCTAATCTCATAGTTCTTTTTTGGGACTGTACCTGTTCTTTTTATTTTTATATATTTATTATTTTTATTTATACTTATATATCTTATTTATACATATAAATAAATTTTTTTCATGAAGATTAAGAGGATTTGATAGGGTATAGAAGAATTAATCTCTTCACTTTCCCATTTTCATATTCTAAGAGATTCTAACATCAAGACCTTTCAAATTTCGATTTCAGTTGTATTCCCATTATCCCAATATATTGATTCCCATTTTTAAAAGAGCTTAACTGTAAGAAGAATGGATTCTTGATCTAATTTAAGGGCATTTTTATTCATTTCAAATTGAAATGTTGAGGTAGTTAATTTGTGATGTTGAAATATGGGGACAGTTGGTTTGAAAACAGAATTTATAGGTTATATTCAGCAGTGATATTTTGTGTGTTGTAACTGATAAGGTGATTTTGGATTAAACATATGTAAGTGGCTTAGATGGACAGAGTTCTGGACCTGGAGCCAGGAAAAACTTTTTAAGTTCAAATCCAGCCTTAGACACTTAATGACAGTATAGTTTTGGACAAATTGCTTGAGACCTCTGTCTGCCCTAGTTACCATTCTTTAAAGAATGGAAATAATAAAAGCATTACTTAAAATGCTAGATATAAATATAGATATGTGGTGATTCATTATAATTTCATATAGTTTGAGATTTAATTGCATTGTTAGGAGAAGCCTCATTAATAAATTGGTAAAATAATCAAGTCTTCTTTTGTTCTTATGTTTAAAAAAAATTTAAGGTAAGAAGCTGTGTTGGTAAAACATAAAATTCCTTGAGGACTAAGACTATCATTTTTAAAATATAGCGATTTTTATGTTTGAAAGTGACGAATTACTATGTTTAGTAGAAAGAATAAAGGATTCTGCCACATTGAAAGATTGTTTTACTTTTAATACTATTATTTTCTTCCTTCTTTCTAGATATGCTATCAAAGACCTTTTGAACCACGCCTTCTTCCAGGAGGAAACAGGAGTACGAGTAGAACTAGCTGAAGAAGATGATGGTGAAAAGATAGCCATTAAGCTATGGTTACGAATTGAAGATATTAAGAAATTGAAGGGGAAATACAAAGACAATGAAGCAATTGAATTTTCCTTTGATTTGGAGAGAGATGTCCCAGAAGATGTAGCTCAAGAAATGGTAAATGCATTTTCTCTTTCTGCAACCATTCCAAATGTCTATGTAAGATTGTGCAAGTGACACAAAACTGAGATTTACAGGGATAAATGTAAAGCTAACTACAAAGTCATAACTAAACAGTAGTTCATTTGAAAAAAATTTAGGCAGGTTTAGGCCTTGCAAGCTCAATATAAATCAGCAGTATGATATCATAGATAAGAAAATTAGTTGCATGGAAAAGCATAGTTTGTAGAATAAGGGAGGGTGCTGCGGGATGTAGGATGAGAGATGCCTATGTCTGGAGTATTGGGTTTAGTCTGAAGGATCATTAATAAGTTTTTTGTGTTTTCAAAGTAGAAGCACCAGAATGGTACAAGGTCTCCAAAACATGCTACGTTTATATTGGTTGAAGAAATTGGGGATGATTAGTAAGATTTGAGTGACCTGGGAGTTATCTTCAAGTATTTGAAGAGTTGTTATATGGAAAAGGTTTAGCCCCAGGGACTAGAACTAAGGTAGTTGATGGAATTTACAAAGATACATACAGTTATTATATTAATTATAGAGTCACAATATTTTTGAACTGAGAAAAGATTACCTAGTTAACCACTGAAATTTGAATAGTATTAAAAATTCATTTGTCCAAAAATATCTCTCTCAATCAACAACAAACCTTCCCACAATGCTTGAAATTGCCAATTTTGTATACATCAGCATACATATTTCTTATTTTCTCTCAAAAGCATGTAAGCATTTTTAAATCAAGAACTCTTTGTCTTTGTATTTCATGGTACCTGGCATTTAGTAAACACTTAATTAATGCTTGCTTGATAAATGTTTTTCAGAGACCATTTCCAATAGGATGAGATGAAGGATAAGCTATTTTTAATGAGGGAGGAGTACAAAAGAAAAGTCTTAAGGCAGTATGTTCCAGAAGGGCAAACCTAGTTTAGGTGTTGCAGTGCAGAGCACTTGCAAGTACTTAGTTTATGCTTGTAAGGGGATGGGGGAAGTTGAGAGGTACCTGAAGCAAGTTCTACTACATTTCCAATTTTCCCTCAGATTCCACTTCCTTCCCAGTCTACTCATTCTTTTCTCTCTATATATACTTCCTAATATACTCTGATGTACTCTGTTGTCCTTTAGGTAGAGTCAGGGTATGTTTGTGAAGGAGATCACAAGACCATGGCCAAAGCCATCAAAGACAGAGTATCCCTGATAAAGAGAAAACGAGAGCAGCGACAGTTGGTAAGGGAAGAACAGGAGAAAAGAAAGCAAGAAGAGATCAGTTTAAAGGAGCAAGTTGAACAGCCAACAACTGTTTCTCAGGCTGGGACCAAATTGATTCCTTCTACTCCTGGCACAGTTACTGTCTCTACCACATCAGCCTCAGTTTCCACCCAAGTGGAACCAGAAGAACCAGAGGCAGATCAACACCAACAACTTCAGTATCAACAACCTAGTCTCTCCGTGTTGTGTAAGTATTTCTATAACAAAGAGTTCTGCTTGTAATTCAGTGGAATTAAAAGATAGTAACTTCTAATTGTAAGTTAAAAGTGGGAATGAGTTGGAACTGGTTTCTCTTTCCTACATTTATGATCGCAGAATTGGAACACATTAATCTGCTAAATGCTCCATTTAACATGTCTAGACTCAATCTGATTCCTGGGTATAATTGGCTGTGAACTAGCATCAGCTTTCAGTTTTTTCAGTGTTTGTACTAATAAACAGTACATCCCCTATACAACATCAATTATTGGAAGACTTTGAAAATTATTTAACTTTGAACTAAAGTTAACTAGATAAAAGGGAAGCCTAGTGTAATAGATGGAAGAGCCAGCCCCAGACTCAAATTCAAATCTTGTCTTTGACCCATAGTAGTTTTGTGAAACTAGATAATTCATTTAACTTATCAATATCCCAGATAACTGCAAGATTTAGAAGTGGCAAAGAAGGTACAGAGGAAAATTCTTTGCCAGGAAATTCCCTACATTGATGAAATCATAGATTCAGACCAAATAAAATAAAGATAACCTAATTAATGCTGTTCTGTGACCCAATCCATACAGAGAGTAGTTGGAATTAAAGTTGTGCTTTGTCCTGATTAAAAGGAGAGTGAACTTAGTCGTTAGAAGACATTTTCCATTTTGACTTATTTTAAGTCATTGATATCAATTTTCTTCTCAACATTGTGAGAAGCCAGCCCTTTATACAAACTTGAACTCAGATTTCTATGGTGCTTTGTGGTTTACATCCTTGAAGAATGTACATATGAGGAAACTGAATTCTTACTTTGTCCAGATACTAATTGAGATTGCCCTCATGACTCCAGAGTGCTTTTTCACACTGCCTCTACTAATTGGTTTTATAGAACACTCTTATATAATAGAACACTCACATAATAAATTGGAGTCTATATCTTTCTAGCTGATCCTGCCTTTGACAACCTTTAACATCTGTATCTGTGATTTGTCATCATTGTTAACAACTTGATGAGTCAGGCTTAATAGCATTGTACCTCTATATTGTACCTATATTCTAGACCAAGAACCAGGAGGACACAGGGCTTAAGTGATTTGCTTAGGGCATAGTTCTTCTCCCTGGACCAGGATTCTAAAGTATGTTTTTTTGACTCCAAGTCAGTCCACTTCATCAAATTGCATCTTTTTTGTGATAGAAGCCAATTACTAACATTAAACAGGATAATATTAAAGTAGTTTTAGAAGTTTTCTGAACTTTTTAATCTATGTGATGTTATATCTTGTTGTCTTGTTTGTTCCCCTAAGCTGATGGAACAGTTGACAGTGGTCAGGGGTCTTCAGTCTTCACAGAATCTCGAGTGAGCAGCCAGCAGACTGTCTCATATGGGTCTCAACATGATCAGGCACTTTCAACAGGCACGATCCCAAGCTATACAGCTTCTGTTGTTCAAGCACAATCCCAGCCTCATGGTGTATATCCTTCCTCCACCGTGGTAAGTAAAAGTGTAAGAAACTACATAATTATATTTACAGCAGAAAAGCTCTTAGGATCAATCCATCACTACTGTCAAGGTACCAACATATATTAAAGAAGAAAAGTTTGCCATGGTGTGCAAGCTGTTACCCACCCTAAAGAAAAAAGCTTTTTGATGTAGATGATTAGGGTGATGAGTGAACACATTACTTAATCAACTTAAGGCCTTCAATTATAGTGATAATACCTGAGTAAATATATGACCAAGCTCTAGTCACAGTAATGTAGTGCTTTTACTAGTAAGGAACAGCCAAATCAAAATTGTTCTAAGAAACAGTAACTGTGAAAGCAGTTGGTTTTTAAAAAAAAAAAAATAGGAGTTTTTTTTCAGAAGTGTTATTTGTTGAGCATTTTTTTGTTAGATTTCTTATTGTGGAAGTCACAGGTAAGTGACTTATATAGAATGCTGCATGTGAGCACTCCAGAATGAACAAATCCTGTGTTTGCATTTCCATTTTATTTAGTGCTTGTGTTTAGTTTACCATAAGTTGCTGTGCATATATTCCTTCCTTGGAAAGTCTGTTGGGCACAAATTCCTTCCCTAGTGTATATTTGCCTTCCCTTGGCCCCGTTCTTTTTCTTCTTCTCCCTCCTTCTCCTCCCTTCCCTCCTCCCCCCAACCCTCGTTGTTAGTTTTTGACTACTTGTTCATTTTCAGTATTTATGGTGACTATTTCCTAAAATGTTATATGTGTATGCATACATATATATATATATATATATATCTATATCTTATAAACACAGTATTATCCCTGGGGTCACTATCTCTCTTTGCCCCTTTCTTCTAATGTGAAGCCCATTTTGAGATATATTTTAAGATAATTGCATATTTCATGAGTCTCTGGTCCTTAGATTTTTCTATGGATCTTAGTAGTTGTATGTTATATAAAACATTGACTATAATTGGTATTATTCTATCATTGCCTTAAAAGAGCCTTTGGTTAAAACACTTATTTCCATCTGTAGCCAAGTAGTCAGTCTGTTAATTTTTTCAAAAGGCTATTAATTTTCATGTTTGTGGTATTCTTGACCTTCTTTAAATGTGTTTTTCATTAAGTTGTAGAAAGTTCTTTACTATATAGCTTCCTATCCCAAAGTGTGTGGGGTGGGTAGGGGAATATGGCTTGTATCATAATCTTTTCTAACAATCTTGAATTTATTGACTTCCAAGTTTTATGGCCACAATAATTAAAAGGAAAATACTAATCTTCTGGTTTTGAAAAGTTCAATTTCAGATTGGAGGGAGGGAGAGAGGGAGGAAGGGAAAAGGGTAAAGTAAGGAGAAGAAATTAAAATTGGTTGGAAGAGCTCTAGAAAAGCTATTTAAAAATTGTCCTTATGCCCCTGAAGATATTTCTAGTTTCCACCGTGTGCATTCAACATTTTTTGTCTGAACTTTTTTTGGATGTTAAAATTTAATTTTAACATCTTGTAGAATGTAAGCTCCTTGAGGGCAGGAATTGTTTAATTTTTGTCTTTGTGTTCCAAGTACTTACCACAGTGCCTTGCACATTAAAGACATTTGATTATTTTATTGATTTGTTTTAATTTTCATTGAGAAATGTTAAAAGGAGAGTTCTTGGCTATAAGTCTGTAGTCTATTGAGAAAAATTTAATTTGAAAAAAATCATATGCCTGCTGTTCTCATGTTTTTAATTTTATTCTAATTCTTATTAACAATTAAATTTCTAATCAACTGGCTTCATTTGCCACATGGTTGTGAGACATTGGGAGTTGAGTTTAAAAAAAATAATTGTTGGGGATAGCTAGGTGACACAGTGGATAGAACACCAGTCCTGAGTTCAGATCTGACCTTAGACACTTAACACTTCCTAGCTATGTGACCCTGGGCAAGGTGCTTAATCCCAATTGCCTCAGCAAAAAATAAATTAAAAAAAAAAAAAAAAGAAAGGGAAAAAAAAAGAAATAATTGTGATTTTAATTTTTGATTCACAGACACATCTGGGTAATGATGACTATTAGGCAGAAATCCCTTTGCCTTCTAACACTTTATAGTAGTAATACAGTAAGATTTTGACATTTTTGAAGTGTTTAATTTTTTTAAAAAATTAATTTCATAGTATTTCACTTTTAATACTTTAGATTTGTATGGTACATTTTCTCCTAAGGAGCTCAAACCACTTAAATTATATTGATTCTTACAAATCAATTGATGAAGCATGAAGATGAAGAATTACCATTTTGTTTAACCAGTAAAAACATAATGTTATACTGTATTAAGTTATGTGTTTTTTAAAGCAAATTTTCCTTGAATAAGATAACTTTCTCTTCCAATATACATATGATAAAAATAATGTATTTGTAAATCTGAGTCTTCCTAATAAAGAAACATACATTTCTCTCAATGCATCCAGTATTACTATAGACTTGATCCCTATAAAATATGCAGTGTAGGTATTTTTTTCTTATATGTTCTTGAAACCCAGAGACCCTCAAATGCATACATACATTATGTTCCTGCCTTTAAATATATCCTTCTGTCAATTAAAAACATTCTTTTCCATTTAAACTAGGATAGTAGAGTCAGAATATCCTAGAGGGTATTTGCCTAGTAACATATGAGGCAACAGACTTTACGAACCTTTCTGGATGAAAAGGGAGCAGCAGTGAGTTGTCACCCCAGTGATTTATTGTCAAGTGAATTTACCTAGAGTGCTTCATGAGAAATCTTATTAGTATTGACTCGAATGGGGATTGTTATCTTGACATCCTATGTCCCATTTCTATTACACATGGTTGTTATTTTTTTCTCCAGAATACTGTATTTATCTTCATTTTTTGTTTTTTATTTAGCCTCATCGTGATGGTAGCATGTTGGTTTGTGTTCCCCATCTTTCTGCTGTTCCTTTTATGTCCTGCATCTCTCCCAGTGTTCCTTCTACCCCACCACCAATGCTGTCTGCTCCTCTTTCTCCTTCCTACCTTCGGACTGCTCCTGAAGAAACATTTGCTGAAAAACTTTCTAAGGCATTGGAGGATATCCTGCCCATGCACTCTGCCTCTCCACGCAAGCAAAGGCGCTCCAGCTTGCCCTCCCTCTTTGTCAGTCCTGAATGTTTATTATACTTCCTGGAAAAATGAAGATAAGTCACTATTAAATACATCCAGGCTTTTAGAATTTTAATAAAAATGGAGCAGACTAGAGTAGACAGAATTATAACATTGTATTTCTGGAGTGTGTCTCTTTTTTAGTAATCTTATTTCTGGGAGTCATAATGGAGTTGCAATGAAACTTTGAAGACTTAATAATGTGATTAATGGTGGAGATTATATGGAAAGCCTATTTATCTTCCATCCTAAGCTGAAAGGGAAGAACAAATCTAGTCAGTCTTAGATTTCAGATCTGCCAAAAAAGATTTATCCAAAACGAATTTAAGGTCTGCTGCAGAGACTTGAAATTACCACTACTGAATTCCCTTCTTTAGAGTAAGACCTTTATTAAAATTTTACCAAGAGGGATAACATAGACCTTCTCATAATATTTCCATATATTAGTTGATCAAGTCTTAACAGAAAATATAATATTCTCCCTAAGGAAATGGGAATCAAAACCAGTTCATTCTTATTGAGGGATGAAGTGGGAAGATTGGAAAGGAAAAATTAGACAATAGGGCCTTTTGTCCCCACAAACAACAGATATATTCCATCAGTTTTACAGAGTCAAGTTAGATGAATTAGCCATTCTATTAAAAACTGTCAGTTTAATTTGTTAAAATTTTAAAAATCCAGATTCATGTGTTTGGAACAAATCTCAGGTTATTTTGGTAATAGCCAAGCTTTACATTTTCTCCCTGCTTGATTCTAAAAGGGAAAACATCATTAAAAGCTGACTATAACCTGTTGAATTTTTATAGAAAATTTTGCCTGAATAGAATTGACTGAAATAGTAGAATTATTTGGATATTTCAGTAAAAGAGAAAGGCACATGCTCTTGTTTCCTTATAGAAATATTCCTCTTTGGCTGATTTATTTTGATTATACTTTTTTGAGTATAGGATCAGTGACTTTAGAATTAAAGATTATCTTAACAATATCTGACCTAATCCTCTCATTTTATAGAGTTAGGGGGCAACTGTTCTCAGGTCACATAGGAAGTAAGTCTCTTGCAGAGGAGAAAGTGGAACTGGCTCTCTGACTCCAAATTTAATACTCTTTCCTCTATAATTTGGTCAGATCACTAATTCTGCATTTTAAGAGCTGAAATTAAAGAATTTTTACTCCTTATTAGAAATGCTGTTCACCTCATGGGTTATTTTTTAAGCTAATATTGTATATGCCTTTGATGAGGTATCAAATACTATGGTCCCAAAGTTTATGGATAATTCTTGTCTGAAAGAAAAAGTTCTCCTTCTGTGAAGGACATAAAAAGTTTAAAAAGTTACTCTAATGTTTAGATATTAGTACTCTTTAGTGTTTAGACATTAGTACTCTTTGTTTTACAAGTCTGACTTCACCCTGTGCTAGGTTGGGCAGTGTAATTATCCAAATTAGTTTATTAATTTATTTAAGTATCCATAATTAGTTTTGCCCTTTCTAATAGATTAGAATGTGAGCTTCCTGAGATTGGAGACTATCTTTTCTATCTGTATCCCCAGCTCCTTACCATAGTACTTTGCAAATAGTTAACACTCAAAATGATGTTTATGCTCATTCATATATAATATAGACATAGAACATAGGATTTCACCTTACTTTCAGGAGAGAGAAGCATATCCTCATGTGTAGACTCCCTTCCCTGCAATTCAATTAGTGTACAGATTTGTAAGATAATCCTGAAGTCTGTAAGGTAGGGATAGGATTATAATTAAGAAATTTAGGATGTAGGAATGTAAGAATATTAAATACAAATTGAAACATACTTTCCATATGATTAAAAAATATTTTGAGCAAAGATAACCTAATTTCTTAATTTAATTAATTTTCTCTTCCATTGGTGGCATTGCTCCATTAATAATTAAAGCTTAGCAGAATGAACAAAATAATCATTTATAAACAGAACTCTAAAACTATGATCCTACAATCTATTGTTGAGTTGTTTGTTTTTCATTCATTATTGACAAGGAAAGAGAAGTTATTAATTGGAAAAGCAGTATCTAACCAAAGAAAAGATTCTCATTTGTCCATTTTGCCCTGGATGTATTTAATAGATATTTATGCCATTTCTATTACTTTCAAAAACACATAATATTTGTCTTGCTAATCTTAATTTGGAGCAGTGTTCTTAAAAATTTTGCAGAACTGCTCTTGAGCAAGCTATACATGTTTAATGTAATTTCATGTCTAAATATATGAATTACTTGTCTTGTTCATGTTGATACAGCCTCAGTCCATGGTGCATCCGTGTGGGGGGACCCCAACATTCTCAGAACCACAGATATTTTTCCCAACCATTCATGAGCGTCCCGTCTCTTTTTCACCTCCTCCTACCTGCCCACCAAAGGTGGCCGTTTCTCAGCGTCGCAAGAGCACCTCCTTCTTGGAATCCCAAACTCGCCACTGCCAGCCCCTGTTGAGGACTCTTGGCCAAAATCTTCATCCTACCAGTGGTAGCCCAACTAACTGGACCACAGAGGCAGTGGTCATGTTGGGTACTACAGCCACTAGGGTTACTGGAGAGCCACATGAAGTACAAGTTCATCCTGTGTTTGAACCAACTCAAATTTATAATGACTGTAGACCTGGACTAGCACCTCCAGAAGAAGCTCACTATTTGATGCCTCAGGAAACAGTATATCTAGCAGGAGTACATTACCAGCCCCAAGGAATAGAACATTGTGATGGCTTAACATACAATTCCCCAGTGCCATCAAATCCTACAAAGCTGACCCCTGAACAGAAGCTAATACAAAGTGTTCCCCCCTCAAGCTCTGTCTTTGAATTTCCAGCTGGTCAGGCTTTCTTGGTAGGACACCTTCAGAGCCTGAGGCTAGATTCTGGAATAGGTCCAGCTTCTCCCCTCTCAAGTATTTCTGCCCCTATTAGTGCAGATGCCACATGTTTGAAATTTCACCCAATTTTTGTTCCTCACTCTGCACCTGCTGTGTTAACTCATAGCAATGAGAGCAGAACTGGCTGTGTATTTGAATTTCATGTTCATACACCAAGCTCCTCTTCAGGAGAAGGAAGTGATGCCTTATCTCAGCGTATTTATCGGAGTCTTCAGGGGACTCTTGACTTGAATCAGGAAGGGCCATCTCCTCAACCAATTGGATTGCACAGTCGCCTACAGCCTGTGACTGAAGAACAATGTAATTATCAAGGGCCAGAATTGACTGTTCCCATTGTGGAGCCCAACAGACAGAATTGGCCAGTTGGAAGTCCAGAATACTCCAGTGACTCATCACAGTTGACATCTTCTGATACAGGAGATTTCCAGTCACCTCCCCCTACAGGGGGATTATCTGCACCTTTTGGCTCTGACTTTCCATTGCCATATATCCATCTGCCTCAGACAGTATTACAAGAGTCCCCACTTTTCTTCTGCTTTTCCCAGGGTACCACAGCTCAGCAAGCCTTATCAGCTTCATTCTCTTCAGGAGGATCTACACTCTACCCTCAGGTTATAGGACAAGCTGTTGCAGAAATTTTTCTTTAATAATGTTTTTAATTCTCCATTAAGTACAATAATCATTCTTAAAGTTTCTTTCATTCAGAGAATATTGAATCCTGGAGCTGAGAAATTTTTCAATAGTGGATTGGCATTTGTAAAATGAGTAGATTAGAAAGCCAACTCCTAACCCCAACTCCACCCCCACCCCTACCCCCATATAGGAATGAAGCATTAACAAGTTGCTAAATATACCCATAATACATAACAGATCTTTTGAAATGAAAAATAGCATAAGTACGTCTTGGAAAGATTGGTTAAGTGTACCATTACATATGTCTGATCATGAAATATTTGTTACAGTATTCATGTAATGTAGAATAATAGAGAATTTTGTATCACAGAAAAAAATAGTAATTATAACTTATTATTATAATTATTTTCCTGTACATGTACTTTAGAGGGATTTTTTTGTTTTGTTTTCAATGAGAGGGGTTAAGAGAATGAAAAACTTGGCATAAACTGAAAACTTTAATTAGATTAAAAGGGACTTATTCATGAAACCAATGTAGCATTTTTTAAATGTACAACATTAATAAATGAATGTTTTTTTAACCACCAACAAAACAAGTCAGTATAATACATACCAAGTAATACTTCATAAATAAAGGATTGTATGCCAATCCTTTTGAGTGCTAAGTTATAAAGAATTTGGGATCTACAAATAGTATTTGATTGTGCCCTGTTTGACTTTTAAAAAGACAAAAGTCACATTTTCATGAGTTTCAACAGAATTAAAGTATGATTATATATAATACTTTTCCATACAAGACTAAAATAATCCAAAATGGGGATCCGAGAACTGATTAGCATTGCATAGATTATAGATCTCTTGATAAAACGTATCCCATCTTAGGACATTCTAGAAATATATCTTTGGTTTTTTTTTAATTACTACTCTTTTAAAGAATCGTAAGTCATGATTTTTGTTCACTCAAATCTAGTGACATGGGGTAATTTAATTATGAGTTTCCAAGGAAACTTGCATAGCCATGTGACTTAGAACATTACTAAAAGGCAAAAAAAAAGGATAAGGAAATCTGAAAATCATAGAATATTAAAGCAGTTATTTTTTTACTTCTTTATTATATCTTGGAACATACATATATATAAAAAACATAGAAAGTCTTGACTTTTATGAAAGCTGTCTATATGCCAAATGATTAAGGAAATGATAAAACAAAAACCATTAGTTTTTACATTGTCTTTCAGTTTTAAAATAATCTTCAGAATTATAGTTTTGAAGTTAAAAGGTTAGTCAGGAGAATTGTGATATTTAATTCTTGTGTTGTAAAGAAATATCTCAAGTGCTCAAAAGAAGAACAAGAGAAGAAAATACAAATGGGATTGGCAAATGATGAATGCTATTATCTTTTCTTAACTTCTTTTGTAAAGTCATGCTTTCATCTCTTGCCTACTCATTCAAACTTCTCATCCTTACTTTAACTTGAGACTTTAAAGTCTGAGATAGTTCATATATCCAAAACAGCTAATTACATTGATAAACTAATGACATCTGTGACTTTAAGGCTTTGTACTTATAACCTAGCGATTCTTAAAAGAGCAAAAAGAACCAGTTTAGTGGCTTTACCTATTTTTTTTTCTTGAGCTGGCTTATTAAATATAAAAATAATTCATGGTATTAATCTAATCTTTCACTTTTTCTTGCTTTAAAAATAGCCAAAAGTTACTCTGCCCGACACTTTTTTCTATAGGAATTCTATTTAACATTTCTTTTACTGTTACTTGATAGCAGATTTATGACTCATAGAAAATACTGATAGGTTTCTTTTCGACCATATATTAATTATATAGTGTCAGAATAGTCTAGAAAATTATGAACCATCTGTATTTCCACATGTTCTTTACTCCCAAAAAATTATCTTGTATAACTTCTCCCAGAAGACTTGGTACAACTAAATAAGCAGTTGAAAATATTTTATTCTCCTCAGCTATCCATGCAAACTTAGATATTTTTTACAAGAACAAATTTTTCCTTAAGGTTTTTCTCATTTCAGTTTTTATCTCCTTCTTTCCTCCAGACACCGGCACAGAGCCAGAGTCATCTGGCTTCAAGTAACTTAACTGGGATTCCAACTTCCCAGACAGCACAGCATGCTCAGCAGGTATAAATGTCTTTTAATACATATGTTTCTTTCAGAATTATGAATAAGCAGCAAATAACATTTCAGTTCAATACTAATTCCAGAAAAACTAATGATTTGCATTCCTTTTTTCAATTAATAAACTTGAAGAGGAAAATAATAATGATAATATTATTTTATTATTATGTATTATTAAGTAATCACAAGCAACTTGGGGAATAATTTAAGATTAGTCTTAATATAGCTTAATATTGGGGCAGCTAGATGGCACAGTGGATAAAGTGCCAGTCCTGGAGTCAGGAAATCCTGGGTTGAAATCCAGCCTCAGACATTTAACATTTGCTAGCTGTGTGACCCTGGGCAAATTTATTTTAACCCTTTCCCAAATACAGGGATATATGATTGAGATATATAGAATATATCTCAATATTAGTCTTCATATATTATATTTATCATATGTTATCCCATATAAATGATTTTTCCAACTAGCCAGAGTTTAGTTCTCAAAGTACCAAAAAGGTTGCAATATCTGAGGCAGGGCATGTAGAAAGAAATGTCAGGATAAGCCATCGTCCATTTTTTTAAAGTACTGTATAATATCATTGCATAATATTTTCAAATTTTCATGTATCCTTTTCTGTCTGTTATATCTCTTTACCATCCCTACATGTGCTTCTTTTAACTTGTACCTCCTTACTTCCTTTTAATAAGGACAGCCAACTAAATAACAGAGGTCAATAACAACATGTTAAGAGTGAGCCCTTAGTGACTGTTAAATATCCTCTTTGTGACAGGCCTCACTCATTTTCAGGTTTAGGGTATTGTTCCAAAACTTGACTAAATGGGATGTTAATGTATTAAGTATAAATGTTAAAGATAAGTGGGGCAGCTAGATGGCTCAGTGGAAAGCAACCAGTCCTAGAATTGGGAGGACCCAACTTCACATCCAGCTTCAGTCACTTAATACTTCCTAGCTATGTGAGTCTAGGCAAGTCACTTAACTCCATTTGCCTTACCAGAAACAAACAAGAATAAAGTAAGTATCTGTGATTAACTATTATTTACAATAATGATAATTATAGTGATCTAGTCTGGCTCCAGTACAACTGAAACCTGTTTATATTTACATTTCAAAACACTTAATAATAGTCCACATGTAATATACAGAATTGGAGAGTTTGTGTGAGGTGTGCCATTTAATTGTTTGTTCTCTTTATTTTTTGACACGATCTCCCAGGGTGGAAGTACAACAGCTTCTCATAGAGGCCCAGTTACCCTGGTGGAAGTGAGATCTTAGATCTGTTCTGTTTCCAAGCTGGGTCCTTTCAGTTCTTTTTAGGCAGCCTGGTGGCTTCTTACTATTCTAGAACTCATTATATTGGTACTAGAATTAGTGTGGAGACTCATTAGTGTACTTAATCCACTGCAGTTCAGAATACCTGAGCACAGTTTCAGCCTCTCCAGAATTGGGGATTATACGCATATGCCACAATACCCCACTGAATTACATAATTTGAAAGGATCCCAGATGCTGGCTAATCCAATCTATATTTTACCCTCTTTACTACTGTCAAAAGTGAGCAATGCAGCTTCTAAATGAAAATCTTCAGGAAACAATAATCCAATTTTTGATTGTTTGGAAATCTCTCCTTAAATCAAGTCAAAAAAAGTTCTTTGCACCTTCCTATCCATTACTCATACTTCTGACCACTGTAAACAAAAACAAGTCTGAACCTTTAAAATAGTTAGAGGTAGCTATTATATTCCATGTCCTCCATCATATCTTCTCCAAGCTAAGCCACCAAATCCCTTTAACTAAATTTCTATTGCCACCTTCTTGCTCTTTGCTATCTGACTAATCTGAATAACTCTCCTGCTTCTCAGTGATCTTCTTGAACTATGATACCCAAAAGTAACCACAGTTCTCCCAGCAGTTCTATATATAGCCTAGAATAATATTTTTTTAACATCCTTTTACACTGTTGATACATATTGAATATGCAGTTAACTAAAATCCCCAGAACTGTTTTCATAAAAATTTATCTAGCCATAACTTCCTTATTCTGTACTTAAAATTAGATTTGTAACATTCATCCCTGTTAGATTTCATATAGATATTTTTGTATGTTTGGGTTTTTGTGATGCTTTTCTGGTTTCCTTTTATACATCCTGTCACTCCTTTTCACTCTCCTTTGTACAATCATTATTCCATGTCATTTTCTCTATGTTTGAGTGCATTCCAGGACACCATTTAGTGCCCTCTTAACTTCTCTCCTCACACATTCTCTTTTTTTTTTTTTAAATAATGCATTATTAATTTAATTAAGTTAAAATTATCCTAACAATGGTACAATATTGATTGCTGTAGTATATCATCTTTTTTATTTTATTTTATTTAATAATAACTTTATATTGACAGAATCCATGCCAGGGTAATTTTTTACAACATTATCCCTTGCACTCACTTCTGTTTCGATTTTTCCCCTCCCTCCCTCCACCACCCCCCCCCAAGATGGCAAGCAGTCCTATATATGTTAAATATGTTGCAGTATATCCTAGATATAATACATATTTGCAGAACCAAACAGTTCTCTTGTTGCACAGGGAGAATTGGATTCAGAAGGTAAAAATAATTCGGGAAGAAAATCAAAAATGCAAATAGTTCATATTCGTTTCCCAGTATTCCTTCTTTGGGTGTAGCTGTTTCTGTCCATCATTTATCCGTTGAAACTCAGTTAGGTCTCTTTGTCAAAGAAATCCACTTCCATCAGAATACATCCTCATACAATATCGTTGTCGAAGTGTATAATGATCTCCTGGTTCTGCTCATTTCACTCAGCATCAGTTCATGTAAGTCTCTCCATGCCTCTGTATTCATCCTGCTGGTCATTCCTTACAGAACAATGATATTCCATAACATTCATATACCACAATTTACCCAGCCATTCTCCAATTGATGGGCATCCATTCATTTTCCAGTTTCTAGCCACTACAAACAGGGCTGCCACAAACATTTTGGCACAGACAGGTCCCTTTCCCTTTTTTAGTATCTCTTTGGGGTATAAGCCCAATAGAAACACTGCTGGATCAAAGGGTATGCACATTTTGATAACTTTTTGGGCATAATTCCAGATTGCTCTCCAGAATGGTTGGGTTCGTTCACAACTCCACCAACAATGCATCAGTGTCCCAGTTTTCCCACATCCCCTCCAACATTCATCATTATTTTTTCCTGTCATCTTGTCACACATTCTCTTGATGATCTCATTTGTATATAGGCCCATTTATTTGTTTTTGTATTTTTTGTTTTTGTGCTGAAGACTAGCAAATCTACATCTCTCCCCAAGTGTCTCTCCCAAGTTTTAGTCTCATATTACCCTAAATTGCCTGCTGAATAATTATCTGGATATGCCATCTTTCCAAAAAAAAGAAACTCATAATCATTTCACTTATTTAACCTGTTCCTCTTCCAAATTTCCTTAAAGAAATCTTCCTAGAAGCATCCAAATGTTCTACTTCCTAGTGGGATAGACAGGTGTATGTGTGTATGTATACCATCTCTGTTCATTACATGCCTACTGGGTTTGAGAACTAAAATACAACTGAAATAGCTCCTTTCTAAAAGGAACTTCTATTTTAATAGGAGAAGCAACATACTCATATATAGGGATAAACAGAATATAAACACGTATTATGCAATGAAACCTGAAACTCTAGAACTTTGGAAACCTTGGGCTGGGGGTAAGGAAGGAGGGTATTTAGACATGGCTTAATTTAAAATGTTTCCGAAATAATCTGATTTTAAATTTCTACTAGGCAATTGGTGATTTGATACTAGAATTCGGAATAGAGAAAGCAGAGCCAAAAATACAGATATTAGTGTCTCTACATGGAAATGGTTGTGAAGCCTATGGGAACTAATTATTTTAGCACATGGGAGAGTATAATAAAAAAAGAGAAGAGCACTCGGGACAGGGCCTTGGACCTGATTTGGTTAATAATCTAGCACAGGAGCCTGAGAAGAAATGGTCAGACAGATATAGGGGGTTAAGGGGTGAGGAAGAGAATCAAATGTTACAAAAACCAAAGGAAGAAAGAATACCAAGGAAGAGATAGCACAGGAAGTAGGAGATTAAGTTTGAAAAAGATCTTAGATTAATTCAGTTAAAAGATTATGATTTAGAAGAAAAAAGTTTCAACTGATCAGTGAAGTTAGGGAAGCCACATTGCAGAGAAGAGAGGTGGAGGCAACAAATTGCTATAGGCAGCTTTTCAAGGAGTTTGGCTAAAAAGGAAACAATATGGAGAAGAGGAAGTAGATTTTTATTCACTGAAAAAAACTAACCCCCAAAAGGAAAGCAATGTAAAGGACAATAGCTTATAAAAGGATCATAGTTTCTTTTAAAGTGTTTTTGTTGTTTTTTTTGGGGGGGGGCAGCAAGATGACTTTGTAGGCATCAGAGAAGGAATCAGAAAATGGGGAGAGATTAAAGGTTAGAGAGGGCGGTGGAAATAGTAGTAGGGAGTCTTCTGGGGAGTACTGAAGGAGATGAGGCCCGAAGTTGTATTAAAAGATATTGCTCTTCACAAAGGGACACCTTGTCATTAGATGTTAAGAGTAAAAGAGATGTAAAATTAGAGGAAGTCAGGAGGTTCTGGGATGAGGGGAAAGGAAGAAAAGGGAGCCCATAAAGAATGCCTTTGTGTTTTCCTTAAAATATGAAGTGAGGTCCTGTTGTGGGAAAGTTTTGATTAGTTGCTGTGCTGAACAGAATAAAATGACCTAATAGGAAGAAATAATGAAAGAGTCTTACTAAGATTAGGTTAACATATTGTTGGGGACTGTTAGCCCAGTTGTGTGACTCCTTTCTAGCTCTTATTTAGCAATACGTGTGTAGGAACAAAAGAGGTAGATGGTGGAAATAATCCAGATAAAGGGTTTGGCAAGACATAAGCATTAGAATATAGGAGCAAGGGAATTGAGAATACAGAGTAGAACTGGTTAGGGTAAAAGGTATAAAGAAGAGGCGAATATTCTTGGAGCTATATTGATGCCTTGGAAAAATACAGAGGAACAGAAAGATTGATGGCAACACATCAGCATCTGTATTATTTTGAGCAGAAAATTGTTAGTCATATGTTGCTTCACTTGCTTTTTACAGAAAATTGAAATTATCTTTTTGCATAAAACTTATCTGAAGAACTTAAGAAGTATGTTGCATTGAAAATATGTAGACAGTGACCTGGTAATAAAAACTTTCCCTTTTCAACAATAGGGTGTACAACAAGCAGCCCCTCCTCAGCAGACAGGCCAGTATCTTCTTCCCCAGTCAGCAACATCTGGTGTGCCTACAACTGCACAGCCCGTGACGCAGCCCCAGCTTCCACAGGTTCTGCCAGTGCCTCAAGTATCAGTGGGGAAGCAGGTAACTCATTAAATTCTAATGAAACCAGCTATCTGCATGTAATGGAGTCTTTGAAAAGCTAAAGCAACTTTCCTCATGATGTAATGCCAGCTAAAGTGTTTTCATCCCAAAATTAAGTGGAATTTTGTGCATCATTCATATGGATCACAATATGCTGATAAACAAGAACAAAGGAGACTTAGAACTTTTGGAGCTGTCTGCCTAAAGCGAGTGGGGCAGCCTCTTGGTAAAGAAGGAAATAGGACAGTGGAATTTCTGTACGATTGTTTGACAGTATTTTTATTGATCTGACATAAAATTCATTTCTTGTCAAATATTACATTTATTCAGTTTATTGGTGGCTGAAATATCTGGTGTTTTAGATAAACTACTTGGAAATTTTTATATCTAGAAGTTAATCTACTTCCTTCCTGATATTTCATTTCTAGGACCATAGTCTGCATACATTGCATTTATCCTTGGCTTGTTTTTTTTTTTTTTTCTTTCCTAATTGCTTTCCTGCATGCCATCTTAAGGATCACACTGAAGAAGCTGAAATTACTTTTGTTGCATGTTTTTTGTTTTTTTATTATTAGTGTTTGCTGTACTTTATTGTATGTTGGCACAGTGGTTTGTTACCAATTTGTTGATTCAACAAATACTGGAAAAACAGCAAAAGGCACTCTTAGGGTTAGATCAAAGATCCTAAAAGTAATGTTAACAAAGTTAGTGGCTCCTCTCTAGAAATAAAGGAATACTTTGCTAAAAGAAGAATTTTGATTTAGAACATAAGTACAGTTTTTTTTAATTAGCAATCTGATTTTATTTACAAGTTAATGTCATTGAACCTATTTTTGAAGTAGTCCTAATTTTAGTGCCTAGCAAGAAAATATCTTTTTAAAAAATCCCTGAAAATATAACCATTTGGGATAATAGTCACTCTGCCATCTATTTTTTTTAACAGTAATCCCCATCCTGTTCTTTAGTGACATTAGTACAATGGTTTTTTTAAGTTACTTTCTTTTTTTGGCTAATAAGTAAATCTTGCTTTTGGCTACTTTGCTTCCTTTAAAAAAAAAAAAGTCTGTCTATTTTTTCTTTACTTTCTCAGCTTCCTGTTTCTCAGCCAGTATCGACCATCCAAGGCGAATCTCAGATACCAGTTGCAGCACCTTCCCTTCCACAGCCCTCAGTTACCCCATCTCTCTCGGGTGCTCACTTCCTTCCTGTGGGCCAGCCACTTCCACCATCCTTAATTCCTCAGTTCTCAGTCTCTCAGATTCCCATGTCAACTCCTCATGTCTCTGTGGCTCAGACAGGTTTCTCATCCCTGCCAAGTTCTATAGCATCTGGCATTAACCAGCCTCTGCTCACCTTGGCCTCATCTGCTGCAGCAGCTGCTATCCCTGTGGGATCAACTATGGTCCCTAGTCAGCTTCCCACCCTTCTGCAGCCTGTGACTCAGCTGCCAAGTCAGGCTCACCCACAACTCCTTCAGCCAGCAGTTCAGTCCATAGGAATACCAGCTAACCTTGGACAAGCTGCTGAGGCTTCACTTCCCACTGGAGATTCTCTATACCAGGTATTGTGCTAGAGTAAGCAAAAATCCTGGGTCAGCTCTTCGAGAGCCTAGGCCTCACCCTAGGATTATAGTTGTACATGGAAATTCACCTAGGGAAAAAAATGTTCACAAGTCCTTTAAAGAACTAAAAGCAGATGATAAAAGGGTTTAGTTGCAATAATCAAATGCCAGAAAAAAAATTTAATTGATTTCAATGTAAAAACAGAAGAGTTCAGCAGTACCAAACAATATAACCATTTTCTGAACCACGTTCTGGGAAAGAGAGAGGACAGTTTTTCTCGGTGTATCTTACTACAGCTATTTAAGAAACCAGGCAATAACTTCAGCATTCAACTTAAATTGTTCAGTTGTGAATAATGGATAAACTAGTATTTGGAATATGAGAATTCAATATCTTCTGGCTGTTTCAGAATCAGGTTTTATAACTAAAGGAAGTGGAACAGTCAACATGATAATAAGTTTCAGCATTTGATCCTATGTCTACTAGTCTATTAGCTAAAGCTGAGTTTGTTATTTTTTTCTTTGAAACAAAATATTGCCCGAGTAGATATAAGATTACTTAAATAGCATATAATAGCATAATTCTGCCTTCAAAACCCATTTCCAGAGTTGATGAGACATTTTGCAAGGATAGTAGAGAAGCAAATTATTTAACTTTTGAAAAGGCTAATCAAGTAACCATGACTATCTGGATGGTCTTTTCTTTGATATCATTAAAAAAAAGTGCAAGTATTGCTATTCTGCAGGGAATCTGAAGAGCAGGGAATCTCTTTCAAAAATCCAGGTTTTTGTCCAGTCACCTATCATTAGTCTCAAAAATGGTCTTTGGATGTGATGAAAATAGAGCAAAGGATTGTGCTTTATCTCTTCCCTGCTATATGTGATTGTTTTATATCTGTTGCTGGTTTGCTTATTTGATGACTCAGCCTGCACTAACTCAGCTCCCTCATTTCTGTCGCAGGGATTCCCACCTCGACTGCCACCTCAATACCCAGGAGACTCAAATATTATTCCCTCATCCACCGTGGCTTCTGTTTGCGTCCCTTCTACAGTTCTGTCCCCTCCCTTGCCCACAGAAGCATTGGCTCCACCAGGGTACCTTCCTACAGTTGTGCAGCCATATGTGGAGCCAAGTGTTTTAGTTCCTGTGGGTAGTCTAGGAGGACAGGTCCAAGTACCCCATTCAGCAGTCACCTTAGCACAGCAGGCCCCCTCTGCACCCTCCCAGCCAGCAGCTCTGGAGGTAAATGAAATCTCTGCATGTGTGTTTGGGAAGCATATAAATCTGAGGGGATTAAAAATTAAAGGCCAGTATAAATTTGGGTTCTCCTTTCTTGGAATTCATTTGGACACCATTACCAACTAACTCCTGAATGACTTTCTCTTACAGCAGAATGACATACCATTGTGGGGGCCTTGTTGCCACTGGCTGTTCTGTTGGGAAGTGAGTGTGCCTCCAAGAGGTTTAGCCCTGTTAGCACTTCACTTCTGGCTAGTTCTGTAGATCTTATTCTTGTCTTCTCACCAACTCTCTTGCCATTGGCAGTCCTGAGAGTATCTCATCCTGCTGTGCTCCCAGCAGCAGCCCCTTTGCCCTGCTGGGAGAGAGATCTGAATCATCTTTGCACTTTGCTCTGCCTGCCCTGTTGCACATTCTTCTGGTAAGATGCTGGCTGCATGGCAAGTTGTAGTGTCACACTGTCTAGTGGACATGATGGCTGATCTCACTGTGCAGTCTATGCCAGAGACTGGCCAATAGAATCTTCTTTTGGAGTTGTAAGACAACTATCTAATGCTGAATGTCAAAGACTTTCCTAATGAGGTATTGCTTGTAGGACTTAGGGGGGAGGAATAGAAGAATTCTTAAGGGTAGTTTTAATGGGTAATGATAGAAAATACAATTTTGACTTGTAGTGCTTTAAGGAGTCTTTCTTTTCACAGACACAAGCAGTTTCCCAGTCCAGTCCTCCAGAACCTGTGCCATCAGCACAGTCACAGACCACTACATTGGTCTCCTCTATAGATAGGTAAGTAAGTATACAACTAGAAATTCTCCTGTCTTGGAACTATGGCTGAGAAGGACTTAGTTTGTGAAGCCGGTTTTGATCTTAAAGTTGGTAAGAGCTAAACAAGCAAGCTAAGTTTTCATTCCTTTTTTTTTTTTTTAAGTGCACATTCAGATGTTGCTTCAGGTATGAGTGATGGGAATGAGAATGTTCCTTCATCCAGTGGGAGACATGAAGGGAGAACTACAAAACGCCATTACCGAAAGTCTGTACGGAGTCGTTCTCGTCATGAGAAGACTGCTCGCCCCAAATTGAGAATTCTTAATGTAAGTATGAGCCTACGAGACTTCATCCTATATGATAAGAATTTAGAGCTAGCAGGGACCTTATGGATTATCTAAACCAATTTCTTTATGTTATAATTGATGAAACTGAGGCCCAGAGTTATTAAATGTCTTTGTCCCAAAATCATACTATCTATTTAATAGCTGCCTCTTGAGTTTTATAGTGATAGTTTAACTATTTCCTCTCCTCTTTTTTAGTCTATAGGCTACCCTGAGGGACATTTCTGAGCAAGCTGAATAATCATACCACTGCAGAAGTTCTGTAGAATAAATTTATCCCTTTCATATAGCTATATTTTCATTATTATCAAAGTACAATTCCAGAGATAACCTTGGTTAGACTTTACTCTTTGGTTTCCCATCTTTTTAAAAAAATAGCATTTTTATTTACATTTGCTTATTTGCATATTTTTATTTTACAATCAACCAGTAAGATTATTTACATGAAAGACTGACATAAAAGTAAAAGTATTTATGAAAAGCTCATCATCAGGTTAGCTACAGGATGGATATGAAATGTTTTGGACATAGTGATTCTCAAAAAGCATTGGGCAGCAAGATGGCAGTAAGTTGAATGCTAGAAGATAAATTCACATTTATTTTTGTTAATTCAAATGAGGTCTTGGACACTTAACTAGCTGTGTGACTCTGAGCAAGGGACTTAACCTTGTTTTCCCTCATCTGTAACATGAACTAGGGAAGCAAATGACAAACCCCTCCAGTATCTTTGCCAAGAAAACCCTTAATGGAGAGTCATGACATGTTGAAAAATGACTAAACAAAAACTCTCAGAAACTACCTGCTTAAGACACAGACTCAGTCAGTCATCTCCATCAGTGGAAAAAAGAACCCACATTGGTGAAACTATTCCTTTGAAGTATCAGAGTAAGAAAAGTTTTAGAATCCTTTGTTTAGTCCTGATCATTTTTCCTTTGATCATCTTTCTAGAGAAAAGCACTTCTCTTTTTCATAACAATGTGTACTGAAAAAGAGTTTAAAAAAAAAAAAAACTAGTTGCCTTGTTATTCATTCCTTCTAAACCATTCAGTGGAAGACTAGTGAGTAGTTTGAAGACCAATATAATTACACCATGCTGGAGGGTCATACTGCTGTTCACTTCACAAACAAAAAAGGAACATAACACATGTCTGCTTTTGCTTTGATGAATAGTAACAGCACTATACTTCATCAGTGAAATCAAGTGGTAATCTACTGTTTTCCCTCATCTTGTACACTGTCAGAATAATGTTTTGGCTTTGATCACATGTTATTTTTGTTCAAAAACTGTCCATTTCTTCTAGGTTGGAAATACAAATTATTTGACCATTACTTTCTACTCTTTGTTCTCACCAAATTAATAGCTGTTCCCCTGAAAGCATCTCTCCTCTGCTAATTAATTAATAGCTGTGTTATTTTAGGCAAAAATGCTTTGATTTCTATAACCACAAAATATAGGAGTTGGAGTAGATTACTTTTAAGATGTCAAGTTCTGATAACGTACTATTTTGTTATCTTATAAGATGTTCTTGTTCTTTCAGGTGTCAAACAAAGGAGACAGAGTGGTGGAATGCCAGTTAGAGACTCACAACCGGAAAATGGTTACATTCAAATTTGACTTGGATGGTGACAATCCTGAGGAGATAGCATCAATTATGGTATGTTGACATTAGTTGATGTCTTTGTTAGATAAAACCTAACACAGATTCTCTTGAGAGAAAAACCAAGTACCAGTGATCTTCCTCAGATTTTTGTTTCTGTTTCAGAATTTTTATCATCGAAAAAAGGTCTTTTTCCATTTTCATTTTGTGTTTATTGTATTCTCCAAGACCTTTAATATTTTAACATTGTCTTAAGTAGGCTTATGTGTGGTTAATTTAGAAATATTTTACCAATAAAATGAATCAAGGATATTAAATTATTTGGAAGAGTGCAATTTTTTTTTTGCTTTGCTATAGAAAATTTCTTAGTTTTCTTTGTTGTAACCTTGCAAACTGTTCCAGTAACTCAATCTTGGTAGTTAGGATTCTCACTCTTCTACCTAACCTAATTTCCTACTTACCGTAAAGTTCTCTTCTTAGTGTAATTTGTACATTATTGGCTAAACTATCAGTTTTCTTAATCTATTATCTGCCATTATACTATATTTGGACACTATTGTGAAATTCCATGATACAATGAATTTGACTATATTAAAAAAAGAAATTTTAAAGGTAATAAATTACAAATCTAAAATCCTTGATTCTAGAATAACCTCAATCAAACTTTTAATTATTTATCTTGCCTTCTTAGTAAAAATGTGTTTTAGCAGTGCTAGAACTTGTAGAGAAGTCAAAAGTTTTTCTGCATGTAGCTATATAAATTTATTATCCCGAAGCACGTACAAGCTGCTCATACCTTGATTTACTTTCCATGAAGCTGAAAGTTTGATTTAAACAGTATATCATTTTTCTCCCTAAAGATTGGAATTGGAATTCATACCTCACTTAGAACTTAGTGGTGTTCCTCCTATCTTCTTAACCTCTTGATGAAGTCTTCCTCTTTTGCTTCTTCACGCTTGTCATGAGTTGAGGGTGATTATTTTCCAGAGGTGGACAGTTCTTAAATCCAAGAATTTTAAATGAATGTTTTTAAAGAGGTTTGTTTGGTTAGATACACAAGAATCATTTACCTCATTTACCGAAAACATTCAGAAATTGTTTCTTTTGTAGGTGAACAATGATTTTATTCTAGCAACAGAGAGAGACTCCTTTGTGGATCAGGTGCGAGAAATCATTGAAAAAGCTGATGAAATGCTCAGTGAGGATGTTAGTGTGGAACCAGAAGGTGATCAAGGATCAGAAAGCTTACAAACAAAGGATGATTATGGCTTTTCAGGATCCCAGGTACTGTCACTCTATGAGAGTTCTCAAAAGCCTAATTTTTTAGAATATTACAGATAAAGGTATTTGGTGCCTTTAAAAACTAATCTTGGGCAATCTGGAAACAGTCATATAAACCCAGGAATTAATCTTTTTGTTTCATACTTTCAGCGATTATTACTTAATGTATTCTTAACTGGACCCAGCAAAGCAGTCCTTCTATACCTTTCTTATTAACTCACTCTCCTCACCACAGCAACTTTTACAGATTCTTTTGTACCTTCTGAAACCTGGCATAGTTCTCTTGCTTTTCTAGCCCCCCCAGAACTCTTACTTGAGAGTATTTGCCTCATATTTCACTCAGAAAAATTGGGCCATTCACAAAGAACTTCCTCTTTTCCCCTTCTCTGTTAAGATGCCTTCTACTACTTTCTTTGATCCCTGTCTCACATGTGTCACATGAAGAGAAGGTTCCTGCCAAAGCAAAGTTCCTCTGCATGTACAGAATGGTCTCATTCTGTCCCATCTTTACCAATAGATTCTCATCCTTTTACCTTTAGTCTCTCCTTGTCTCCTGTCTGCTTCCCTACTACCTGCAAACATACCCATGTCTCTCCCATCCTCAAAAAATCCTCACGTGATCTAGCTATCCTTTCTAGCTATCTTGTATCTTTTCTTCTTTTTCTGGCTAAACTCCTTGAAAAGGCCATCTACAATTCGATGTCTCTACTTTCTTTTTGCTCACTCCCTTTTTAACAATACTTTCTGCTATTGATATCCTCCACTAAAATTGCGGTCACCAAAGTTACCAATGAACTCTAATTGCCCAATCTAATGGTCTTTTCTGGTGTCTCATTCCTTTTAACTTGTGCAGCTTTTGGCACTGTCCATCACCCTCTTCTATATATTCTCTCTTCTTTCTAGGTTTTCATGACACTGCTGTCTCCTGATTTTGCTGTTTAATTTGACTGTTCCTCAGTCTTTTCTAGATCTTGATGTAAATCATATCTCTATGGATATTCCTCAAGGCTCTATCCTGAATCTCTTCTGCATCAACTTTCATGAATATAATTATCATATCTAGTCAGATAATTTTCAGGTTTATTTGTCTAGCCCTAATCTCTAGTTTTCTGACCTCTAGAATCGTTTCTTCAGCTATCTGTTGAACATCTCAAACTGGATTTCTCATGGAGTTCATTATCTTTTGCCCTAAACATTCTTTTTTTTTTTAAAAAAAAATTTCCCTGTGGAAAGTAGCTATATCTTTCCTGTCATTCAGACTTATTGTCAAGGTATCATCCCTAGATTCCATTCTCTCTCACTTGCTATATCCAGTCAATTTGTTAAAAGATCTGTTGTTCTATCTTGGTAATAACATGATTAACATAAATTCTCTTCTCTTTAACACTGCTACCACCCTGGGGCACACTTAAACTTTTACAGTAGCCTTTTGGTAGGTCTGTCTGCCTCCAGTCTTTCCCTACTCAGTCTGTCTTCCTCAGCTGTGTAATTGGTGTTCTTTTTTTTTTTCTTTATTTGTTAGATATTTCATTGCTCTTTTATTATTATTATTGTTGTTGTTATAGCTTTTTATTGCCAAAACACATGCATGGGTAATTTTTCAACATTGACGCTTGCAAAAACTTTTGTTTTTAACACTTCCCTCTCTTTCCACCCCCTCCCCTAGTTGGCAGGCAGTCCTATACATGTTAAATGTATATGTTAAATACTATATAAATATGTATGTATATATATATATATATATATACATATTTATATAGTTATCTTGTTGCACAAGAAAAAAAATAACCTGGGAAGAAAAACAAAAATGCCAGCAAACAATAACAGAGTAGAAATGCTATGTTGTGGTCCACACTCATTTCCCAGTGTTCTTTCACTGGGTGTAGCTGATTCTGTTCATTACTGATCAATTGGAACTGATTTGGATCCTCTCGTTGTTGAAGAGAGCCACTTCCATCAGAATTGATCCTTATATAGTATTGTTGAAGTATATAATGATCTCCTGGTCTTGCTCATTTCACTCAGCATCAGTTGATGTAAGTCTCTCCAGGCCTCTCTGAAATCATCCTGCTGGTCATTTCTAAAAGAACAATAATATTCCATAATATTCATATACCACAATTTATTCAGCCATTCTCCAGTTGATGGGCATCCACTCAATTTCCAGTTTCTAGCCACTACGAAAAGGGCTGCCACAAACATTTTTGCACATGTGGGTCCCTTTCCCTTTTTAAAGATCTCTTTAGGATATAAGCCCAATAGTAACACTGCTGGATCAAAGGGGGTGCACAGTTTGATAGCCCTTTGGGCACAGTTCCAGTTTGCTTTCTAGAATGGTTGGATCAGTTCACAACTTCACCAACGATGCATCAGTGTCCCAGTTTCCCGCATCCCCTCCAACATTCATCATTATTTTTTCCTGTCAGCCAATCTGACAGGTGTGTAGTGGTATCTCAGAGTTATCTTAATTTGCATTTCTCCGATCAATATTGATTTGGAGCATCTTTTCATATGAGTAGAAATAGTTTTAGTTTCATCATCTGCAAATTGTTCATATCCTTTGACCATTTATCAATTGGAGAAGTAATTGTTGTTCTTAAAAAGCACAGATCTGAATGTGTTTTTCTTGTCTCTGTCTGTGACACACACACACACACACACACACACACACACACACACACACACACACACACACCCAGTCTTGGTATATATGTATACACAGAAAAAAAGGTAGTTGTGGGGGTGGGGGGTAAATTGAAAATAATCTTACACAGAAAGCACAGTAGCATTACAAGGGATCAGAAAAGGAGAAATGTGGTAGGATTTTGACTGATACTTTAAGGAAGGCAGAAAGGCCAGGAAGCAGATATGAGGAATGGAGAGAGAGAATCTCAGGCATAAAACACCCTTTCCTATCTTTCCAGTGTTCTTACCCCTCACATCCTACCTTCCCTTTCCTTATTAAGTGCTGCTCTCCAGTGCCACTGGTCTCCTGGATGTTCCTCATCTCTTAAGCTCTAGCCTCCCTGACTTCCTTGGGGATCAACTACAACTTAAGAAGCCTTTTTGGATCTCTGCTAGTGACTTTTGTTTATTATCTCCATTTTATTCTTGTTTGTATACAGTTGTTTTATGTGTTGGTAATTGATGTAATTTTTTCTGAGAGCAAGGACTATACTTTTTTTTTTTTAAGGACTATCCTTTTTATCTTTTTTTCTTATTCCCAGAATTTAGCACAGTGTTTGTCACATAATAGAGCCTTAATAATAGAGAGGCTAGTTGACTGACATTTACAGTTTTCTGAATCAAATGCCCAGAGATAGTCAACTAAAACCATTAACTGGGTTTAGTGAACACAGTCATTACGTTGTATTTGAGAACTATAGTGCATAAGTGACTGGAGTTTTGTTTATTGTAGAAATTGGAGGGAGAGTTCAAGCAACCAAATCCTGCATCTTCTATGCCTCAGAGGGCAGGTAAGCTTCCTTTCAACTTTCCACGTGGTCTTGTTTTAGCATTTGACTTTTCAGAAAACAAATAGCAGTCAGCTACCTAAATGCTCTCTCACTGCTTTAATAAAGCAACTTATGAGCTGCTTTTGTGTGAGGACTAAAGCCAGATGAAAACTAATGTATAATTTCTTTTCTTATTTAGGTGTTCCCTCCAGTTCATTAACTCAAGTTGTACATTCGGCTGGACGGAGGTTCATAGTGAGTCCTGTACCAGAGAGTCGGTTACGAGAGTCAGTATTTTTCACTGCTACATCCAGTGAAATATCAGATACAAGTGAGTTTTTCTTAAACAACTTTTTTCTTTTTGGAATTTGGCCCAAATTCATGGAAAGCTCAAAGTAAAAAACAGTGGATAAACATGAGGCAGAATTAAAATTAGGAGATTAATAAATATCCACTAAGTGTAGGAAGCTGCAACAGATAAAAAAAAAAGTAAGTTTGGTAATCAAAGTACATATAGTGAATTGTGAGTAAATATAGTTCTTCCAAATGGTTATATAATGGTTGTAATATGAATTCCTCCATCCTTATATAAGCTTTGGGTGTCCAGCCAAATGACTAGTGTATCCTTGCTAAATCTCTACTATTTTAAGATATGTTCCCTTAGTAGAATGTTAAACATTCATGTTGGCGAGCTTAATAAGAGTTTGGGGCCATGTTATATTCCTAACTTAAAAAAAAAAATAACTAACTTCACTTTTTTGTGTTTGTTTTGTTTTGTCTTTCTTTGCAGCTGCTGTTCCTCCATCCCATGGCCCTGTAATGAATCTGTCTCATTCTGCTTCATCCGTTAGTTTGCAACAGGCATTCTCTGAACTTAGACATGCTCAAATGTCAGAAGGACCCAGTACAGCTCCCCCAAACTTCAGCCATGCAGGACCAACCTTTCCAACTGTACCTGCCACCATGTCTAACATGGCTGTAGTCTTCCCTCCCACGGCAACAGCTGTGCCTTCAGTATCTGTCCCTGCTACAAGTAGCCCTTTTAATAGTGTTTCTGTACCAGTCATTCAATCTGTGGTCACTATGCCTACTGAAAAGGTAATTGCCGGAGTTGCCTCCAGTGCAGGTGTATTAACTTCAACTTCTTTTCCTGTACCACAGGTGTCTGGACCACCATTAATTACCAGTGTGGTTTCCAGCATTACTATTCCTGCAGCCGTGTCATTGTCTACTACAAGTGAATCAGTTCAGGCTCCACCAATTGGGGGAGTTATGTCTAGTGCTGGCGCTTTTCCTCCTGCAGTGGGATCAGTAGCTCCAGTTCCTGGAATAGGCAGTACTGTTCCCCCAGGTGCTATTACCCCAGCTATGACTTCTCAGCCCGCCCCAATTGCAACAAATATAGTTGGGGCAGCCACCCTGACTTCCACATCTGCCACCACTCCGTTCCCAAGCATGGCTTCACAGCCACCTCTTCAACTCAGTAGCAGCAGCTCTGCTCCCAGTGTAGCAGAAACAGTGGTAGTCAGTGCACTCCATCCCAAACATGATGGCACACATTTACCAGACAAGCCGCCCCTTAGCAGTGCAGTGGGGCTCTCCCTGCCCCTCTCGGTAGCTCCATCTTCCTCTGGAGCTGGGATCTCTGATTCAGCTAGCCAGCCCAGTGTGCTGCATCCTTTACAGGTCCCATCCGCTGTGGCTTCTCCTCCTGTACTTTCACAGGCAGCAGGGACCATCTCCACCCCGGTGTTACCTCAGGTACCTTTACCTGGTGTCCCACCCCTAGCACAGCCTGTTACCAATGTGCCTGCTGTACAGCAGACACTAATCCATAGTCAACCTCAACCAGCTTCACTTCCCAACCAGCCCCACACTCATTGCCCTGAAATAGATACTGATACACAACCCAAAGCCCCTGGCATTGATGATATAAAGACTCTAGAAGAAAAACTGCGGTCTCTCTTCAGTGAACACAGTTCTGTTGGAGCCCAGCATGCCCCTGTTTCCCTAGAGACATCTTTGGTAGTGGAGACCACAGTCATGCCAGGCGTCCCAACCACCGCTGTGGCACCAAGCAAGCTCATGACTTCCACAACGAGCACTTGCTTACCACCAAGCAGTTTGCCTCTAGGAACAACTACTGGTTTGTCGGCTGTTACACCAGTGGTCACACCCGGGCAGGCTGTCACACCAGTCAGCTATGTTCCAGCCCCGACCAGCGTGGCAGTAGGGGTGAAACCTGGAACCCCTCCCTCAAAGCCACCTATCGCCAGGGTACCGGTAAGGTTCTTAGGGATTCGTTTTACAGACTTTCTCCTTTTATTGCACTGAAATAGTATATTTTCTCTTAAGTGTAGAGTTAAACTTTTTACCCTAGACCCCAACAAAATAGAAATGTAGCTTTGAAAACAGATTCAGAGACTAATATAGAAGCTGACTCACTTTTTTTGTAATCACTTTATATATTTGGATTTCATTAAAGTGTGTGTCTATGTAGGTACATATATTTCATTAGTTTGTAGTTAATTAACTTCTAGGAATTGTGTTTTGTGAGTTATACCAATATTAATGGTAGATAACACACAAACAAACATTTGTCCCATTTGATTCAGATAAAAATAACATTTTAACTCTCAAAGAGAATTCTTCTCTTAGCTACAATTTCAAGAAAAGGCAAATCCCTAATCCATGAAGTTTGCTATTAAAGCAGCACTTTTTTTTCCCCAGTGCTACAAAAATCAAGATTTAAGATTTAGAGTTTTAACGTAATTGAGTGTAGGTGACCAAATTAACAAGAGTTAGTCTCTACTGAGTTATTGCTAGATTTCTTCTAACTAAATTGCATGTTTTTAGTCTTAATAATGCACAAAATTTTTGTAAAAATGACAAGGCAGGCAGAGACTTGACTCATACTGATAATATTTTGCTCCTGGTAGAAAAGCACTTAGCTTCTCATTGTCATATTAAGTCTTTCAGTAGTTTAAAACCAACTAGAGAGAGTTTACCTGTCTTAACAAAACTTGACAGTGTTAAACTTCAAGATAGATGGCCCAACATTGACCCACACTTAACACCGTACACCAAGATAAGGTCAAAATGGGTTCATGACCTAGGCATGAAGAATGAGATTATAAATAAATTGGAAGAGCGTAGGATAGTTTACCTCTCAGACCTGTGGAAGAGGGAGGAATTTATGACCAAAGAAGAACTAGAGATCACTATTGACCACAACATAGAAAATTTTGATTATATCAAATTGAAAAGTTTTTGTACAAACAAAATAAATGCAGACAAGATTAGAAGGGAAACAATAAACTGGGAAAACATTTTTACAATCAAAGGTTCTGATAAAGGCCTCATTTCCAAAATATATAGAGAATTGACTCTAATTTATAAGAAATCAAACCATTCTCCAATTGATAAATGGTCAAAGGGTATGAACAGACAATTCTCAGACGTAGAAATTGAAACTATTTATAGACATATGAAAATATGCTCCAAATCATTATTAATCAGAGAAATGCAAATTAAGACAACTCTGAGATACCACTACACACCTGTCAGATTGGCTAGAGTGACAGGGAAAGATAATGTGGAATGTTGGAGGGGATGTGGGAAAAGAGGGACACTGATACATTGTTGGTGGAATTGTGAACACATCCAGCCATTCTGGCGATCAATTTGGAACTATGCTCAAAAAGTTATCAAACTGTGCATACCCTTTGATCCAGCAGTGTTTCTACTGGGCTTATACCCCAAAGAGATACTAAAGAAGGGAAAGGGACCTGTATATGCCAAAATGTTTGTGGCAGCCCTGTTTGTAGTGGCTAGAAGCTGGAAAATGAATGGATGCCAATCAGTTGGAGAATGGTTGAGTAAATTGTGGTATATGAGCATTATGGAATATTATTGTTCTATAAGGAATGACCAGCAGGATGAATACAGAGAGGACTGGCGAGACTTATATGAACTGATGCTAAGTGAAATGAGCAGAACCAGGAGATCATTATATACCTCAATAATGATACTGTTGAGGATGTATTCTGATGGAAGTGGATCTCTTCGATAAAGAGAGCTAATTCAGTTTCAATTAATCAAAGATGGGCAGAAGCAGCTACACCCAAAGAAAGAACACTGGGAGATGAATATAAACTGCTTGCATTTTTGTTTTTCTTCCTGGATTATTTATACCTTCTGAATTCAATTCTCCCTGTGCAACAAGAAAACTGTTTGGTTCTGCACACGTATATTGTATCCAGAATATACTGTAACCTATTCAACATGTAAAGGATTGCTTGCCATCTGGGGGAGGGGATGGAGGGAGGGAGGGGAAAAATCGGAACAGAAGTGAGTGCAAGGGATAATGTAAAAAATTACCCTGGCATGAGTTCTATCAATAAAAAGTTATTAAAAAAAAAAAGAAAGAAAGAAAGATCATTTGGCTAAAGTATGATATATAGTAAAAATCAACCCACCTGTATCTTGAACTTATCCATTAATACATATATTTTGGAAAAGACTGTAAATGGATAGGAAATTGAATAGGAAGACAAATGGGCTAGATTGCCTTAGAGAAATCACACACTGATTCTAAAATTCATCTTGAAACAAAGGTACATATTTTTAAATATTAAAAATTCTTTAAAAAAAAAACAAAAAGATAGATGGCCCAAGATCAGCTCAGTAGAGCTGCCTCCTAATCTCAGTACTCCTGAATTAGATGCTGGTCATTTGTCCTCTTCCATAAGAGAAAACCTACTGTATGTATGTCCCTTTTTGGATTTTTCAGAACTGTCCTGCAAAGCTATCAAAAGCTCTGCCTGCCTTTATTCATAACTAGAGCTAATGCCATGAAGTATGTACCAGTTCTATAATAACTACATTATTCCCCAGTAAATCTTTACTCTGCTGAATAATTCACAGTAAATTTCAATTTCTGGCAAGTCTCAGGCTTTTTGTTTGTTAGTTGTTTTGTTTGTTTCTGTAACTTGTCAACTCATTTAAATTAGGTGTTATTCTTTAGTGTGCAATAATTTATTTTCCTCTGAGCCTTCATGTCTGATACATTAAAATTTCCATTCATTGTCTATAGGTGCTACCAGTAGGTACTGAACTTCAATCTGGTACCCCACCCAGTGAGCAGCTGCCACCTTTTCCAGGACCTTCTCTAACACAGGTACTCCATGACTTGGCAGAATTCTTTCTAGTGTTTTCTTGCTCTCTTTCAAAATGCATGGGGAAATTCTTTATTGCATGATATTAGCTTCTCTGTTTTTCTTTGTCTTGACTGAGTAGCCATCTCTACTACAGGGTTTTCGAATAGGACTTGAGTCTGGAAATCCAGATCCCAGATGTACAAATAAATCTTCTTTTTGGTATATTAGAGACCCTAATTAGGAAGATGACTCTGAGATATTTATTTCATTGAAGTTTTGAGTCTGTACTGAAAAAACTGTTTCTCAGAGGCCAAAATTTTATCAGCAAATTATTTCTCTCTAAAACTATAAAGTTAAGGATATTAATTCTTTGAGCACCTTTCTAAACTTTCAAAACCTAATTGTTTCTTAAAATTCTGTGGTGTTCATTCTCTAGAACAGGGGTCAGCAAACTTAAATGCCAAATTCTGTCCTCCTCCTGTTCTTATGTAGCCCAAAAGCTTTTTATATACAATAAACCTTTATTTTAAACTGTAAAAACCTTTCCTAGCTTCCAGATAGTAGTTTGCTGACGCCCTTTCTTCCCTCCCCCCCCCCCCCCCCCCCCACCCCCCAGAAAGAAATGTTGCAAAGTTTAGGGCTAGCATATTAGAAAGAACCTGAAACTATTTAATGATATTATTAAAAAGTAACTTAAATTCTAAAATATATTTGCAGTATATTTGGCCAAGGTAAGAAATCAGATGGCAACCACCATCTTCTGACAACATTAAGGTGGAGGAATTGCCATAGCCTTGGTGATGGATCAAATGCTCCAGAAGACTTCAAGGTCACAACCAGTGCACAGTCTTTGTACAATCTGCTCATGAGCCTTAGCCTTAGACAGTTTGAGGTGGAAAAAATAAATTGTTGCATATATCCAGTAGGTCATATAAAAACTTCCACTTTAATATTATCATACTATGGTACAAAGGAAGTAATTAAGCAAAATTATGTGTATTCTTCCAATTGAGTATGACTTTTTAAAAAAACACCCATTCATTTTTGGCACTATTTTTGAATAAGCAAGTTCATAAATATTTAAATCAAATTATATTAGTATTTTACCTCTGTGAGAATGACATGTTTTATTTGAAATATCAGTTATATGTCTTTGAAAATCTTTTGAATTTAATAATCATGTTGCTCTGATTATAATTTTATGATGAGTATACTTGAAAAATACTGAACTATAAAAGAAGAGCAAATATACAATTTCTTGCCATCAATAAATTTAATAAAAATGTGTTCCAAGTCTTGTAAAATGACTTTGGAACTCCAGCTATACTTGCTAAATGAAGATAAAGAAGGGATAATTAGAAATAAGAGCTGGGAATTTTTGGAGGGAGAAGAATAGAATAAGGCAGAAAGCTAAGGGTAGTTAAGAATAGGGTTATGGTAAGGGATAGGGTAGTTAAGGAACTTCGAAGGAATTTGGAAGTATAGAGCAGGAATGGGAGGATTTAGAGTGAGAAGAAAAAAGTGGTGAAAAAAGACAAGTATAAGAGATTTTTCCTTTATTCCTCCTTTTGATGATAAGGTTGGACAAGAATTGAGACTCTTACTATCAGTAAATGAAAGGTGCTAGACCTGAGCAACAAGATAAAAAAAAAAAAGAATAGTGAGAGTCCCAAGTAGGAGAGTTTCTGTCATCCAAGGGAAAGGGGAGGAAAATTCTCAAGGAGTTCTTTCAACTTACCCATTCATTCATAAGTTGGACGTTTATAATTTGGATCCTACCTGATCTATGATGCATTTCTGGTTTCAATTATACTGAATTCTTATATCTAAGACTTAGTATTTTGGAAACAAGTCCTCTGTGTTGATAGTGGTAATAATAGCTTATATAGGGTTTTTCCCTCACAAGATTGTTGTGAGTTAAATAGCATCTGTTATTTCACCTTAAATATAGGACAACAGTAGCTTAGATTTTGTGATGTAGCTCGTAAAAGTAAAGTTTTGAAGCCATGTTTCATATTTGCAAATATGTAGCTTTCCTATAAAAAGTGTCCTTCATTTTCTCACAGAAAAGGGAAATAATGAAATTGAAAGCCAACTTGGCAAATAAAGCTTCTCATTTGTGGGGAAGTAGTAGTTGTTTCCACCTTGAGTCCTTGCAAATGGCCTTCTAAATAATGTGCTATTAATAATATTCAACTTTAGGAAATTGGTAAGAAGTGGCCTGCATAGACATATATTCTCAGGCATGATAATTTGTTTTTTATGTTTTCTCTTAAATTGTATTTTTATTGTTGCAACCGAAGGGGAAGTGATACTGGCAAATGACAGTTTAGTACTAAAAAGTTATTTTTCAAAAATGATGTGTAACTGACAGTACATTCTCCCTGTAGTTAGTTTATAAACTGAAGAACAAAGTAAATGGAAATAAGAGGTGATAAAAATAAGTTTAACTACAGTTCTATGTACATTTCATAAAACTTCCTAGCCAGAGAGAGGAAGAATATGAACCTCATCTTCTGAGTGCAAAAGAAAGTAGATCAGAAAAGGCCATTCATATGATCTGATTTATTTTAGTCTTGAAAAGGTGATAGAAACTTTAATTTGGAAACAGCCTTACATTATGAAGATCAATTTTTTAAAATTTTCATTGCAATGAAAATTAATGTTGCACTTCCCTTCAAAAACCCGTTTTTAAAAATCTAGACTGTGAAGTCATTATGTTGGTTTTGCAAAGTAAATACACCCATATAAATTGGCTGTTGATTTTACTAATATGCCTAAGATATTCTTATTAGTGGGTATTTTTGCTTCAGTCTCAGCAACCTCTAGAAGATCTTGATGCTCAGTTAAGAAGAGCCCTTAGTCCAGAGACTGTCCCAGTCACATCTTCAGTTGCTGTAAGTTGAAAGAGCTCAAAAATAGTTTGTCCCCCTCCCTCCGGGGTACCATGTTCCCAGAAAGTATAATTCAAACAGGTAGACATGGTCTTTAAGAAGATTTTTGCAGAGTATAGCTACATGTGTGATGCATGGTCATGATATAGAGCATCTATGAAAATCTATGATGTTTACCATATTATACTATTTATTCAGCTAACTGTGTTTTCACTAGCTAGCTCCAAAAGAAAAGCACAGATTTCTTGCATCCATCTAATTTCTCATTACTTGAATGTCAGAAGTATCATGGTTTAATTTTAATTAAAAAGATAAAAAGTAAAAGTAAAAAGTAGTTTTTTACTAAAGTAAAAAGCTTACCTTTGAACTTCTGAAGTACTTTCTGCAATGAACTAAGCAAAAAGTATATCATAAAAAAGCTTTAAAAGCTTTATTACTTCTCCTAGAAGTTATATTTAGATAATTAAATAGGAAAGACATATTAGTCTTCTAGATTGATTTAATGACAAGATCAGGTTTTCTAGTACATTTGGATCCTCTATCATTCATAGATAGCATTTCTGCCTTCCTGCAAAAGCAAAGAAAGAAAATGTAGTTACTAAACTGACTCTACTAGATTAGAAGTTTTTGTTTAGAAAACATCTTATCATCTCTAATGACAAAACCTGGCTATTCCTCATGTTCCTAATATATCTTCTACATTGGGATAAAAGTTGGACTATATTTCAAAATATATATTGGCTTCAGCTGACTTGCAAAAAAAAAAAAATGAAGTTTTTCCTTTTTCCTTTAAATTTTGTCTTGCAGCCCACATCAGTTGTGACTCCAACATCAGTTGCTGGAGCAGTGCCAGTGGTAGTGCCAGCTCAGAAAGGTAGAGTATGATACTTTGGGCATCGCACAATTGTAAAGCAGGCTTCTATTTAGGTCTTTGAGCTTCCATTGGATCTGGGAGCAAATTAGTAATACATCCTAAAAGACTCGTGCAGTTGGAAATTGGAGTTAACAAAACAGTAATGTTAATAACTGTCTCCAACAAAATGATGATCACTGTGATTGGTCTCCAAAAAACCCCCAAATTCTGTGAATTCAACCAACAAGTCTGTTCTATATTTCAGATGTGTTGTTTACATAAATAGACCACCTTAGAAAGCCTTTTCCCAAAACTGGACTTTTATCTTCTCCAAGTGCAAAAAGACTTAAGCAGTTGAACTTAAAAATTAACCTAGTCCAGAAGAAAATTCTTGTTTCATGAATCTTGTATCTAACTACTTTTTGAGCACTTAACTTTAAAAATTCAGCAGTGCAAAAATAATAATAACAATATTAAAATAAAATTAGATGATTTAGAGTCATCCTCCTAGACATTATTAAGAAGAGAAAAAAGATTATTCAAACTACTTTGTCATCTTCATTTCTCTATACTTCAGCAGCTCCAAGCATAGAAGATAATACCATGATGACCAACTCAGAGGCCAGCGTTCTTAAAATGGGCCGGTTTCAGGTAAGACATTCACTTTTCAGAAACTTTAATCCTTTTTTCCCCCATATATTAATAATTTAATTGCTAGATATAAACTTTAATAAACTGATCTGAAAGCTTCCCGGGCATAATCTTTTAAGAACCCAGAATTAGTTCTGTGTCAATGATCAGGAATGGTCTTGAGGAACTGTCATTGGAATACAGTGGTTAACAGATATCCATTATATTTTAATTTCTAAAGAATTGCTTCTTTAATAAGATGCAGACTCAGGACTAGAAACCAATACAACTCCTCATCTTATATTTTACAGTCTGTCTCTAGAATACCTTTCTAAACTTTTTATATTCACCTCCTTTATACACCTAATACATTCTTTTCTAGCCAAGGTGGTCTTCTTTGCTGTGCCTCCGGGCTGGGATTCTCTCTCCTGCCTCTGGAGCTGGGCCCCTGCCTGGGGTGTGCTCCCTTTCCACCTTTGTCTCTAAAGGAGCCATCTTTGTCTTTTTTTCAAGACTTACCTCCCAGATGCTATTTCCTCTGGAAGCCTGCCCTCCTCCTTCCTGGTTGTGGTTCCTTTTATTCCAAATTATCTTGTACTTCTTCTCTGAGCTCATATATTTCTCCTGCTCATCACTTCCTTCACCCCATTGAGTAGGACTCCTCTATACTTAATAAGAATGATTATAAATAAGTAATGAATAGGTACTAATAATAAATAATGAATATAGTTTAATTCCTAAAAGATTCTGTCTTACGTTTTAGCTGAAAATTGCCCTGCTATTTGGGTTATTTATGAAATAAAACACTTCACTTCAGATAGTAAAGATTAGGTTGGAGGTATGAAAATGAAAAGCTTGGATACAGTTAATAGGGAAATGGAATGTCCTACCATGTAGGAGTTTGCAGCTTTGAGTGTTTTGGTTTTGGTTTTTTTAGTCTCTCCTGGTTGTTAGTTTTTTGTTGTTTTAAATCCCTAGGTATCAGTTGCAGTAGATGATTCCTTGAAGGAAAATAGAAGCAAGTCAGAAGAAGTCAAGTCTGTACACTTTGAGTCAAGTACTTCAGAGTCCTCAGTGTTGTCAAGTAGTAGCCCAGAGAATACTCTGGTGAAGCAGGAGCCTGGTGGAATCACCACAGCTCTATGTGGCCCCTCTTTGGATATGGTTGATGGTGTTCCTTCTCAAAAAACCTCTGCTACCCAGACAAAGCCTGAAGCTGAGCAGCCTGCCACAGTGGTTGGCCGATTCTCTGTGTCAAAAACTGAAGACAAGGTCACCCCTGTGGTGGAGGGAGAGCCACCTGTAGTACGCCCTTTATTGGATTCTGAACAGGCCGTTCCTTCTGCTGTAGCACCAAAGAAAGAAATGCCTGAATCGTCAGAGCCAAGCCATCTTAATGGGCCATCTTGTGACCTAGAAGCTGCCTTCCTCAGTAGGAATATGGATGATGGTTCAGGTAGCCCACATTCTACTCACCATTTGGGCTCAAAAGGCAGCCTTCCCATTCAGAGCCTTAGCCAGAGCCTTAGCAATTCATTCAACTCCTCTTACATGAGTAGTGACAATGAGTCAGACATTGAAGATGAGGACTTGAAGTCAGAACTACGTCGGCTACGAGAAAAGTAAGACCATTTTCTTCCCTTATGAGATATATAAAATTAAAGACTTAGAATTGGGAAGGACTTTAGACACAATCTAATCTCAGTTTAGAAACTCCAGAGGGGTTTGGTGGCTTGTCAGGGTCATGGAACTACAAGGTAACAGATAGAAATCCAAGATGGCAAATTTTCAAATCGAGATATCAAATCCATAGCTCTTTCTGCAAAGTGTAGTAGAGGCAATCTCTTCTCGATCAAAAGATTTATACATACAAGAGAGAAAACATTATAAAAAACATTAAATATTTAAAATACAGAAAATTGTCTGCAGGTATTTCATTAAATTCTACTTTATTCTATACCACTTCTGTTCACACATATGCTTTTTTGAGACTGAATATTGTTACTTTGAGCTTGTTTTAGCTACCACTAGCCTATCTTACATAAACTTATTTAAGCAGTTGTTGTGTAGGCGGGCACTGTGCTGAGTGTTTTACAAATATTTTCTTGCTTCATCCTCACAATCACCCTGGGACATATTTTACAATTGGGAGAAATGAGGTAGACAGGGTAAATGTTATGACTTACTCAGTGTCATAACATTGGTAAATATCTGAGGCCAGATTTGAATTTGGGTCTTTCTGACTCCATGCCTAGAATTTAAGATAGTAGAGTGCTTTAAACTATTTCATGTGATTTCCCCAACACCCCTGGAGATAGATGCTATTTGTTATTTTTCAGTTCAGGAAATTGAAGCAGGTAAAGGTCTGGGATCACATGAGGCAAGATTTGAATTCAGATCTTCCTGACTCCAACTCTGATGCTTTATTACACTAAAATTACCTTGTATTAGGTGAATGTCTATAGTGAGGGCTGTCTAGGTAGTAATTGGCCTTTGTTTGCCTTCTTTGGCCTTGGGAATCAGGAAAAACAGTATTTCCTTAGTCTTGCTGGAAACAAAAGAATTTCAAATTGGAATAAGAAGAGATGGGGAAGAAAAATTGGAATTTTTATCATAGTCGAAATGATTTGGTTTTAGGGAAAAGGTAAGTTTTGACAGCAGGTTAGAATTTGCAGTCAGGATAATATAAAGGCCTGTATTCACAAATATTAATGAAATTATCATTTATTGTCAAATTGAAGTTGTCGTGTTGTAGTAAATTTGGTGTTGAATATGTTCTTAAGTCTGGCTTTTTACTCTTAGGCACCTTAAAGAGATCCAGGACCTACAGAGTCGCCAGAAACATGAAATCGAGTCTTTATATACCAAATTGGGCAAAGTTCCTCCTGCAGTCATCATTCCCCCAGCTGCTCCACTCTCAGGGAGAAGAAGACGACCCACTAAAAGCAAAGGCAGCAAATCTAGCCGTAGTAGTTCTTTAGGAAATAAGAGCCCCCAACTTTCAGGTAAAAATGTTTCTTTTTCCTTTAGTTTCCTGTTAGTTTTTTCTTTTTTTCCCCATCAGTATAGAAGCTGTTGAGTTGTTGAAATGGATCTATCACTTCAATATTTTTCTTATTTTCGGAGGCTGATTTTCTAGAACTAACTTTTACATTTTATTCTCACCTCCCTCTTCCCTGCCTTCATTTTACCTTTGGACATGGTTTTAGTGACAGCCCTTTTAGCAAAATCCATACTGAAACTACTTTATAGTCTCCAATTTAAAGTCTACTTGAGAGCACTTCTCAGCTTTGCCACCAACTGAAGTGTTACTCCTGTTTACCCACTGGCGACTAAAAAAGAAAAGAGCTTTTCTTTTCATTGAATAAATGTTGAACAAAAACTCCCATATGATTACATGAACTAGAAATTTGATTAAAGAAGACTTGGGGTAGATATATAAGTTCTATAACTGTCTTATTTGGGATTTGATCTCATTTGAAATAATTTACTGATATTCAAAGGAAACAGTTAAAAGCATGTCTTGAGAATGGATTTATAATATAACGTATATTAAAATACCATATATAAATAATGAAAATACATATATCATAAAACAACGTCTACGAGTAGCCATTTGGTAGCATGACTGTTTTCTTGCTGCATACTTTTTGCTTTATATAGAGTATGATGATTGGTTTCTCTGGGAATGGCAATTGGTAAACAATGTTCATGATGATTCCTTGTAATGAAAGCTAATCTTAGTAAAATTCTCAAGAGGATTCTCTAGTTTTAAGAGGTAAAAAGTAAAAATACTTCTATTTCTTTTCTAATTTTCTTATAGACTTTCTCCCTTAGAGGTCTGCCCCTCAGGTCTGGTGTTTGTTGTAAGTGTTGAAAACTGTTAGGATTGTTTTAACACATTTCCTCAACATCAGAGGTTAGCTCACCGCACTACTGCTAGAAAAATGCCATCAGCTAACCTTACCTGCCCTCCAAGTGAAAAAAGTTCATACTTGATAAATTTGTTTAATAGGAGATCTGAGTATCCAGGGATGAGAAAAGGAGTTTACTTGCAGGATACTGGACCCAGCACTTAAGTAACATCTGCCAAGAAATTGGGTCCCTGCCAAGACATTGTCTGCATTCACACACACACACCTTTCCCCCCATTTTGCCCCACACAGTTTTATATCTGACTCAACATATGCCTGCCTTAGTAGGAAAACTATGCAGAATCTGTTTTGGAAAGTCTTTCAATATCTTAATAGGGAAAAGCAAAGTCTTCTTTCCAAAACCTTGTTCAGAGTCAGGATTATCTGTTAGAAAATTGCACATTTCCTTTGTCCTGCAACTGCCCTTTCTTACTTGACTTAAGACATGTGAGGTAATATGGGCAATCTGAAGGCAAAGCCTTCTTAGACACAGTTTTATAATGGAAACCTCCTGACTTAATGTCATTGTTGTAGGGAACACAGAGATTACTTCTTATTTCACTTCTGGCTTTTCTTCCGGGCAATAAAGCTTTTGTTCTTTCTTATTCTATAAGCATCTATCATCCCCATTTTCCCCTGATGCCCCATCTCCCAATCAAAACACCAGATTTCTTGTTTTTGTTTTCTGCCTCTCAGTTTAATATTTCATGCAGTCCATTCTCATTTGTTTTTTTGTAGCTTACCTACTCCATGTCTATGGAGTGCAGTGGGAAGACTGAACTATTAAGAAACTTCTTGTTTCCTGATGTGGCTCTGTCTTTTCACAGGCAACCTGTCTGCTCAGAGTGCAGCTTCAGTCTTGCACCCCCAGCAGACGCTCCACCCTCCTGGCAGCATCCCAGAGACTGGGCAGAATCAGCTGTTACAGCCCCTTAAACCATCTCCCTCCAGTGAGAACCTCTATTCAGCTTTTACCAGTGATGGTGCCATTTCAGTACCAAGCCTTTCTGCTCCAGGCCAAGGTAAGAAATCAGATGGCAACCACCATCTTTTGACAGCACTAAGGTGGAGGAATTGCCATAGCCTTGGTGATCAAATGTTCCAGAAGACTTCAGGGTCACAGCTTGGACTAAGGAACCTGAAAGGAAAAGAGCAGCTGACCAATAAACAGCCTTTGTACAACCTGCTCATGAGTCTTAGCTTTAGGACAATTTGAGGTGAAGAAAAGATGATGACGTAGATTTATTACAGAGAGATCAGACAACATGTATTAGGCTTGTTGCTACTATCTGGTCAAAGAGCCTCTTCAAGGAAGGCCATGTAGTGACCAACATGAAAATTCACATGTCTGAGACCTTTGTGAGGAGGTAATCACTTCAAGCAAGTGAGAGTTTGGGGGCCCAGAACTTTGAAGACATGTCAAAAAGAAGACTGGGAAAGTAATCATCCCCAAAATGCAATAGTCATTACTATGGAATAAAACAGTTTCCTGGAAGATGATGCATAGCCTTATCAGGGAAGCTTTCTCCCTCCTCCCCCCTGCTGGAGTAGGGGAAGCAGGTTGCAGGATCTGTTTGGTATTTTTGAACAGTCTGATAAATTCTGCTTTTTTGTCCATAGCCCAGTTTGCCACCGTGATTTTGATTTACTAGTCAAAACATTTCCATCAAAAGGGTCTACACTAATAATAGAAATAAGAGATATGGAACTAAGTTGTGAGATGTCTAAGGAGAAAGAAAGGGGAAAAAAGATAGATAACAGACTTGCTTCCAGAGAACTCAGAAGCAAGGATCACCATGCCCTTTCTTCTCTAAGAACATTTTCAGGAGAATTAAAAGAAACCTTTGAACTGAGTACCAAATTTTATCAAGGTAAATGTACTCTATTCTGAAGGAGCAAAATAAATTAGCTTTATTATAACCAGTGAAGTGAAGAGCTTTGGACTTTAACAGTTGAAGGGAATGGAATTCCTGATTCCTATTCTATCTAGGTGCCCTTCTCCTGAAGCTTGTTCTTCTTTGTGCCATCTTAGTACATTTCACCACTCCAACCTCAAGTTTCTAACATCTTGTAGTTGTGTTCTGTGTTTCTCTTCCTTTCTCTGTTCTTCCCTCTTTTCCCCCACCTTCTCACAGGCTGTGCGAAGTTTAACTGTGCATCTGAGCGGGTGACGTTCAAACCTGGTGGCAGGAGGACCCGATTTCTGAGTACGCCCTGCTTGGCTCTTTGTGTGTAACACCTTTACTCCTTCCTTGTTTTTGTTTTTCTGCTGCTTGGATTTGATATTTCATGCAGCCCATTCTCATTCGTCTCTTTGTGTCCCATGTACTCAGTGGCTTGGCTGAACTATTATTATTACACTCAGAAGTTTGGGTCCATTTGTTCTTATGAAATACAATTCTGTAGAAATAGATTACGTTCCTTTGAACTTGGAGATAAACTTAACTGGATGCTGAAGGATTTCTTCATATTAAATTTAGCTAATATATAGAAGGCTATTCCCACAGAATACATAGGCTGTCTTGAAGTAATGACTCTTAGACCAACTTCAGGTTCCTTAACCTTGGCATGAAAGCTGCCAGAAAGAAGAATTCTAGTAGTACATATGCACATAATTAAGTTAAAATCTGTCATAGGAGCATGATGTAGTTTTCCCTGTTTATTCTGTCTTCTCTTTCATAGCATATTGAAGTACTCACAATAAGCCTTAATTTCAGTTGAGATTAAATACCCTAGAGTACTGGATAGTATATAGAGAACTTCCCAAAAACATTAAAAAAACCTCCTTTGCATGGCTCCTGGATTCTGCTTAATTCTTCCATAGTCTTCCAGGTAATTGCATTACTTTTCACCCCAAATTCAATAATTCACAGATTTTCTAAATATAATTCGCCCTTTCCTAAGGGAAACCAATATATACATGTTTATTATAGCTCCTTTAGTAAAAGTGTTTGATTAGTTGGAGACTGACCTCCCCACAAAGAAAAAGGAGGACGTCTTCACTCATGATAGCACGTATAATACAATAATTGAGAATTGCTTTATAATATGCTTTTTGATCTTTTCTGGCTATTCCTGTAAACGTGAGATAAAGCTTAAAGAAAGGTCTTGTCTCTCAAGACCTCAAACTTCTGATGTGGTTGTTGAGGTATTTCTAGATGCATGTGCTAAGGCTGCCAACATAATGCTTCAGAGTGTGCTTCAACGGCTGATAGGCCCTCCTGGATGGAAATATTATTTGCCCCTCCGTTCTCTGTAATGACAGGGATGTAAGGGAAGTGCTTTGACTCACCTTCATGCAACCCATTTAACTTCATTACCCTGCATCTCCTAGCCTGTCTCTCCTACCCCCCTACCCTTCTTTTCCCTTTACTTAAGCAATAGAATGATAGCTATATTAGGGAATTCTCTGGACTCCTCCTACAACAGATGGTGAAGTCAAAATTATTTGACTAAAGGGATAGAATATTTTAACAGTACTTTGATAAAGTACTTTGATTTAAGGGCTCAGAGGAGTGATTTCACTGGATAAGTAATGTAGTGTTTTAAAGTTTACAAAGCACTTTTTATATGTTTAACTTGATCCTCACAAAAATCTGTGAAGATTAGGTCTGCAGGGATTATTTTTATTTTATTAGTAAGAGAAATTGAGAAGCCACCAAGGTTAAATGGTTTGCCCATGGATACATAGTATCCACTTGTAAGTATTTTGAACCCAGATTTTTCCTAGCTCCAGGTCACGCTCTTTTACATAACATTTCCTATCCAGCCAGACTAGGAGGCAGTCAGTACCCACATAATTTATGTTACTCTCCATAAATAGAGAAGCATAACATACCCATAACTAAAGTTGGGTTAGTTTGGAGAGAAATTTGGGGAAAATTCACATGTCCTAATGTGTCATAGAATTCCAGGGAGGGTCCATTTTTGTTTTAGGATCATTTAAATACATTCCATTCTTAGCACTTCCCTTGGAAGGTAAAGGAGTGGGCCTAAGACAATTAAAGATGCATTATTGTGCATGAGATGATTCCTCTTTAGCAGGTCCCATGAAGCAAGGAAGCTATGGTTACAGGAAAGGTGGGGATTAACTAGATATGCATGGGATCTTTGCATCTTTTTTATCCTGTAGGAATATGTAGTTTATTGAAAGCACGGCTTGGCTTGATACATATTTTGCTGGTTTCCCTAGAGTTCTCTAACCTTAATCTTAAGGATTGCAATAGTGAAGGGGGGAGGAAGCAAGTTAAAAGTGAATAATGAAACTGGGGTAGTAAGGCTGCTGTGAAAGGCTTTGCCAATTCCTGAATGCTAATACTTTTAATTGCCTTCATTTTAACTACTCAGCAGGAGAAACGGAGTGGGACTGGATCAGTGGGGAAAACTCTGCTTTGGGTATTTGAACCTTAAACAATGAGACTTTGATAGATTCCTCTCTCTCAGTAGTCCCCCAGTGGTGCATCTTCTCTTTAACCAAGAATCCCAAGTCTGTCAGACTTCACTTGAGAGAAGCCTTTCTGGGATGGGTAATTAAGAGATTAAATTGATTTGGAACAGTCAGCAATAGGTTGATTGCTTGATACTACAGTTTTGTAACCCTTTTTGCTAAGGGTTTGCTCTCTTACCCCTCTGGACATCAAAGATCAGTGGGTCCTACTGCCCCTTGTCTACTCCTGGTTTCTCTTGCTGGGCCTTGTAATGCTATTTGCAGATACTAAATATTTTGCACTGATGTTTCTTTAACACATTGCTCTTTCTTTGTGCTTCAGGGAAGATGGTGAAAAAAGTCTGTCCTTGCAACCAGCTCTGTAGTAATTATCTCTTTTCTGTTATTTTTGGCCTTTGATGTAATGCTAAATATTATCCATTAATTTTTCAAACCCTGGAAAGTTTTAACTCCCTGAATCTGACTTCAGTCTTGCATCTGTTTGTCTCTTTGTTTCTTATGCCTAAGTACTATCAGGTAATTTAATCATTGAAACTGAAAACGCACTTCAAGTCTAGACTGTCAAGACTTGCCAACCCCAAGGCAAATCATGGATTGGTAATAGCTTGAGAATTATGCAGAAAGATGAGATGTATCTGATTGATGTTTGGGAAACATAGCATGTAATTCATTCACCCTGTAAGGGTTTGACTTAAGTGAATAAGGTTATATGTGGATTTAGTTATTTATTCCACTGCTAGTTCTGCTTAGGTTTAATGATAAGGAATGATAGGTTAGGAGATTTTAATTAGAATCACAGAATAGATTATGGTTATTAGGATTTGGTAAGGGGGGGAAGTTTAATGAGATTAAGAACACTCTACTTCCCTTGTTCTCCCTCCTTCCCCCCTCCAGGATTAAACTGAGGCGCATAGAGGGAGGGAATACCATAAGTCTGAAAACTTACCTATCTCCAACAACAAATTGGCTGGAACTGAATTTCAGCAGGAGGCAGGGGAGAGATTTGGCCTAGAGTGAACCTTATTAGTCTCCAAGTAGTCAGATATATGACAACTGGTTTTTAGCAGCCAGATCAAAGGGAATTACTGTGTGCCTGTTACTTCTCCATGTCACAAGTCAGTATTCTAGATCCCAACATACAGAGTTTAAAAAAAAAAAAAGCTTTAACCAACTGTATAAGAAGATCATCTGTTTCCAAGGAATTGTAGCCACCAGAATTAAGAGGTATCACACCCTAGCATGTGTAAATAAGGAATTTCTTAAAGTGAATTAAGACTTCTTCTGTCTGTATTGAGCTTCCCTGTTAAAAGATTTTGGCTTTTCATAGTTCCCTTACCTCTAACTGAACTTTATTTTGTGTGTGCTTGCCTTATTTACTCACCAGGGCTTTTTCAAATATTTTCCCTTTAAATATGTCAACCCTCATGCATGTGACCTCTTGAAATTCCATATTACCATGTCCACTCATCTTCACTGCATGTGATTCCCACTCTAGCCCTATCTTACATTTGTCCTTCCAGAAAAAGTTCCCTGAAACCCTACTCTTTTCTGTTTAGGTTCTCTGCACTTCTAAGAAAATAGCACCCTTTCTTTCACATGATTCATGCAGTGGGTCACCTTAGGGCATATATTCTTCACTGTGATAAAGAGCCTTGTATTATGCTCCTTACATTGCCAGAGCATTAAGAAGCATGATGCCTTCCTCAGAAGCTTCACTGAAAGGTCAGCTCTGATCCTTTCTCCGAAATGCTTGTGGATCTTATTTTCTGCATCAGTCTTAGACTTGGTTCAAGGCCAGTCCCTGATTTCAAGGATAGCTCCAGATGGTGGCTTTTAGCATCTATTTTCATGTAGCAGAAAGGTCGCATGTACTTCTCAATGCCTATGACAAGGAAGCAAAGGGCAGAAGACTGATCTCTAACAGTTGGGTATCTTGACATCCTGGTGGCTCAGAATCACAGCCCTGTACTTTACATAGCTTTTATTTATCCTGCAGTTGCAAATGTGAGATCTGGTAAGAATGAATATGAGACAGTGACTCTTCTTTCCCTTTTCCCTAATACTTGCCTCTTCGAATAATCTTCAGTGTGCCCTCCAGCAGAGCCGAAATCAGGCAGGACACAGACTCCTTCTTTCTCATCAATCATACAAATAAAATTACCTTCTCCATAGCCTCAAAGCTTCCCCGCCCCGTGTGCACCTCTGCCCCAAGCTGAATGTTCCTGCTGCTTCTTTGTTGAAGTGCTTGCTGCTCTGGTTTGGGAAAGGAGTAGAAGGCCTTTGACAACCTCAGAATAGAGTTTCTTCATGAGCTAAAGGATCCAAGCCCACAATAGTTTCAAACCCTGACTTGGCTCACATCACACCAGTTGAGAGACAAATGAAAGTTCAGTCTCTCCCAACAGTGATGTCTTTATGCATCCATATTTATGGGCCCAGGTAAAAAGTTGTATTTCAAAAAACAAACTACTACTTACTTTATTAAATCTTAGTCCATCTCTGGGATGCTCCTATGAGGCTAACATGGAAGAATTGTGGCAGTATCTAAGTGGGATTGTAGATGCCCTGTCCTTTCCAAGACTAAGTCTTTCCCTCCTTCTTCCTCCTCCAACTTTGCCCTTGATGGGAATGCATTAAAGTCCTCTCCTGCTTTCCCCGTCTTCAAGGTGATTGGAAACCAGAGCAGCTGGCCCCACAGACAGCATCATTCCTCTCCCTCTTTCACAGCATGGGGGCTAGGAGCGGACTACCAGTAGTCAGTGGCCTTGATTACCCTGCGGTGATATGAAAAACAAACACCTGTTCTATTTGCCTGTTGTGCCCTCAATGCTTTGAGACCTGGCCTAGGCAAACTACTCATCCAGAATCACTCCAGGCACTTTGATAGCTCCTGAGGAAAATCCTTCCTCTTAATCCTGTTTAGCTAAGGCATATGGCTTAAATAAAACTCAGGAATCTTAATCACTTGCCTTTCTTTCTGCATGGCTTCCTAATTCATCCTTCCCCCATGCCCTCCATTTTCATCATTCTATGATCTTTGATGTCTCCTGAAATTGAAACCTATTTGTAAAACCTGTATTTTTTCCCTCTAGGGACCAGCAGTACGAATACAGTGGGAGGAGCAGTCAATAGCCAAGCCCCACAAGCCCAGCCGCCCAGCAGAAAGGGCACATTTACAGATGATCTACACAAGTTGGTAGACAATTGGGCCCGAGATGCCATGAATCTCTCAGGAAGGAGAGGAAGCAAGGGGCACATGAACTATGAGGTGAGACTTTCTCTTTTCCTTCTTAACACAATCTCAGACATTAAGAGAGACTACTTACTTACTAAATACCCAAATTGTTGCTGAATAGCAATGGTCCCCAAATGTTTTCTAACAGGGTTTTTGTTGGTAATCAGCTTAATCTCACCACTGTTGTTTTTGTTGTTAAGGATCCTCTCCCTACCCCCCCCCCCCAAAAAAAAAAAAAAAAAAAAACCAATTTCTTTTCCTTGAATATCAAAGTTTTCTTCATCTTTCATTAGACCAACCTAACTTTTCTACGAGTGGTTGATTTCAAACTTATTACTTCAGTGAGTGGTAAAGGAAAAATCTCTCATCATTGCCTTATAATAAAATAGTTCCTTCCAGTTGGAAAGAATTTGTTTTCTCAAAACTTTCTAAACTTAATTCTTGGATTTTATTTCAGGGTCCTGGAATGGCAAGGAAATTTTCAGCACCTGGACAGCTCTGCATCTCCATGACCTCTAATCTGGGTGGTTCTGCCCCCATTTCTGCAGCATCAGCTACCTCTTTAGGTCACTTCACCAAGGCTATGTGCCCCCCACAGCAGTACAGCTTTCCATCTGCCCCTTTCAGCACTCAGTGGAGTGGGACAAGTGGCCCAGCACCGCCACCCCTCAGCCAGTTCCAGCCTGTAGGGACTTCGTCCTTGCAGAGTTTCAACATCAGCAATTTGCAGAAATCCATCAGCAATCCTCCAGGTTCAAACCTGAGGACAACTTAGCCAGACCTGTAGATAGGACTGGGTAGACTGTGGGGGAGGGGAATAGCCTATATACTAACTACTATGCTGCATATAACTGGTTGTTTCTTGCCAGAAGAATGTTTCTAACCACCATACTTAACCCTCAGGATGGAGAATCTCCTTTCTTCCCCATTTCTTGGAGGGACAGGGAAAAAGCAAGTTTTCTTATGAAGGGTCAGCTGCTTAATAAGCTTCCCTGCTTCTCTGTATCCAACAGCCAAGGCAATGAAAAAGAAAAGTCCCCAGAACAGCTACGGGAGATCTCATTATCAAAGCAAGCCCACCTGTGCTCTGAGGGTCAAAGTCCTAGCATGAGGCTTAATAGCACACTCGATGCCCTACATCCCTGCCCTACAGTTTCCTGCCTTCCTCTCCCTCCACCCCAAGAGTCCAGACCACAGGATAAAAATTTGTTGGGATCTTTCTTTCCCACCTTGCCCTTTCAAACTCGCCTTCCTTGGAGCCCAGGCACTGGGGAGCTCAAGCAGAATGGAGTTGCAGCTCTTGCTTTAAAATAGGTCATACTGCTTTTAAGTAAACAATTATTAATAGCTTTGACTGCAGCATTAGCCATTAAAATTTTTTTTTTAAGTTCCCTGAGGACATGTAACTTTGCCATCAGTTTTGATGTGGAAACACTGTGATATATAAATGTTGTTGGACAACAGTAGTTGAGTGGAATATAGAGGGTTAAAAAAAAGTTCAAAAAAAGCTAGCTATATCCGTATACTTATTGGAGACACTTTAACTTTTTCCTTTGTATTTCCATTGTATTAGATAAATAAATGTGAATGTAAAATTGTAAAATTACTGTACTTGAATACTTGTCTGTTCTCCCAGTATTGCTTGCTGGACATTTTAGTGCCTTGGACTTCAATTGCTTCTGCAGTTAGCATCATCTTCCCAGCAGACCCCAGCTAAAGGACAGGTTGAAAGAACCCTTTAGGTCCATGTGACTCAGGATTCAGTATACAGGGCAAGCCAGTTCAAAGGATACTATTAAATTATCCAGGAAACTTTGCCCAAAGCAGGTCTTGAAAGAGGGTGGGAGGGGTTATGTTGAGAAAGTTGGTCGGAGGCAGGAGTTATGGGGGGAAAAGTGATTTTAACTATATTGAGCAGTTAGATTGAGGTCTTAGGGAGCGGTATGTATGAAGGAATAGAAAGAAAAAGATCGAAGAAGCAGCTTGTTTATAAGTAGCGACATCTGCTAGGCAAGCTCATTACCACCAAGAGCCTTACAGAGAAAGATTAGAGAAGGCATCAGGTGGAGAAAGTATTGTCTAGAAAAGGAACTTGAGGGTTGGCATGATTTTTAAGCTGAGTAGTCCTGAAGGGGCAGAGTAACATGAGGAAGGTTGCTAGAGAGATATCTGCTGGGATTTTCCTTTCCTGTGCATCAGGGGCCTCTCAACCTGGAACAATAACCATTGCTGCCATTGAAGGCCCTGAAACCACTGGTATCTAAGCCACTTCTACTTATGAAAAGTCAAGACTGATGATTTTCCCATTCCTTCTTTCTCTGAGATGCCCAAGTGCTATCAAAAACAACTTATTGTGCCACCTTTTATACATTTCTACATCTACTTGCAATTTCCTCTCATGTTTTCATTCAGAAATAAGAATTCTCTGAATAATACTGCAACCAACCAGTATTACTCAGTGCTGCATCTAGATATGCTGGGGTTGAGTCATATGTCCTAATCTTGGGCAACTCCAGAACATTCAAGGCTCCAAGCTAAAAAAACAAAAATAAAACAAAAGACTTGCCTAATTATTTGATATTTCTGCTGTATAAAGAAATATGGAAAGTATTTGGACTTCTATTTCTGTGGGTGCTTCTCTGTTCCCATAATAAAGGGGAAAGATTTTCCAACCCCTGATCACATTTTTACAGCAGAGTACACCTTGTAAAACAAAAAACTTGATCACATACATGGTGGCTAGGGTGGCTATCCTGCATGTTCTATGAATGGTCTATTTTCTGAGTTAAATAGTAGGCTATAAAGCTGCAAACAGCTGAGTGATTTAGGGAAATGGGGAGGGATGATGAACCTTGAGAATCATAAAAACATTTTGCTTTTTTTCAATTTTGAGAAAAAGGCCTTGCCTAAAATGGAGAGAATTGGTGGGGAGGTTGTAGAGTGAGGATGAAATAGATAAGATCCCAATAACTGAGAAATGAGCCATCTAATAGGACAGAAATAGGAGAGAGGTAACAACATTCTGCCAGAAGAACTGGGCAGCCAAATGCAGCACATAGTTAAATATTTTGGTTTAAAAGTTTGAGGGGCTTTTCACTTACAAAAAACATTTGCCAGGTTAAACATTTACCAAGAACTGGTTTTTATTTACTATTGATTTCCCACCTGTGGATGAAATAACTGAAACCTAGAGGAATAAACTAATGCTACTGAACTGTTTAAATTATTTTGTGTTAATAGTACACTTTGAGTATCTTTTTCCACATTTAAAAAAACTGTTTCTTAATTACAAATGTTTTCTTTACATTATTTAACAATGTACACTGTAAAAAAAATAAAATGAATTCAAACCTTGGGGGTTTCTGAGCAGCCGTTAATTGTACATTTTGCACTAACTGGCCGTCGCGCTTCTTGTAAGATTGCGCTTTGCGCTGCAGTTTGTTACCTTTGTAGACTTATTTAATGAAACCATTCAAATAAACCAAACTTGCTTTTGTTGAGCTGTGAGGTTCATTTGCAGCCTTTTTTCCAGTTTGCCAGAGTTCTGGTGGCCTGATTTCTAAGACCCCAGGCTAATATAAATTTCTCCATACAGCAAATCAAGCCCTTAGTTAAGACTACATTAGAGAGACAGGATTTCCTTTTTTTCCTTTCAGGCACAAGAGTGACAAAAGAAAGCTTATCCACGGAGAAGAACATCAAGAGTAACAGGACAGGTATTCCAAGATGCTTGATTGGGAGGATTACAGCCCAAACTGGATAGTTTCTTTCTCCAGGGTAATAGATCAAAGCAATGCCCTTATAAGTAGCTGTGTATAGAAAAAGTCTTGCTCTTATTAATTGCGCATAGCTACAATCAATATTGTAGAGGGATAAAAATATTAAAAGTTAGGTAGATGTAATATTGCATGATAAATGTTTTCCAAAGTTCTTGGAGGGTCAAGCTGTCTTCCCATAACGCAGATTATGTGCTAGGTAGGCACTGGGGATGTTAAAAGTCCTGAGAGCTGGGGACCAGGAGGGTAGGAAGGGAATGTAGGAAGAATGCAAAGTATACATGAAAGTTGATTTGTATAGGAAAAACCATAATCCTCATCAGCATTTACATAGCACATTGAGTTTTTCAAAAGCATATTGCCTGACTTGATCCTTAAAATGAACCTTTGAGGTAGGTGCTTATTTATAATGAGTGCCTCACAGACAGCAATCCCTTAATAAATGCTTTACGGTGGTTCTCATTTCAGATGTAATTGTTAAGAGTGATTTGAAGTGGAAGAGAGGGAGACAGAAGTCAAGAAGTAGGGATTCTTACTGAGTGTTGGGTTTTAAAAGTAGATTATTACAGTAACTCCAAAGATAGGTGGTTTTAGTAGTTGTTGCTGAACCACCCTGTGACATATCCCATGCTCTTTAGGAAGCAGCTGTGCTCACTTTGGGTCTCAACAAACCCAAAGATTTCTACTAGAGCCTTAGATACTGGAAAGTTGTCAGTCTAACAATCTCGTACTGATTTTGCTTCAAAGTGTTAAAAGGAAAATAAATGCAGGCTGTGGGTGCTATAAAAGGTGATTATCTCAAGTGAAGGAAAAAAAATGGCCCAAGGGGAGCAGAAATTTGCAGCAAAGCTCTTTGCTCTCAAGGTAAGTTTGTCAAACTGGCTTGGTTTCCCACTCTTAGCTGAGAAAATGTGCTTACTAATGGAAGCTGCCAACTAGCAATTCATTAAAAAAAATCTGTATTTTATTAACAGTGTTGTAGCTCTTAAGAAAGGCAAACTGCAAAAGGAGGGGTTCATACCTTCATACCTAAGGACCACTGTTAACCAAGCTGATTCCATTTACAAGATTTACAGGGTTCTGATTGAGTGGCACTCCTTCCACAGCAAATAGGTTCTAAAAATGTCGACTTCCTAAGTTTTGTCGGTAGTATAGTTAGTTAGAAGACAGGCACTGAAACCTGGTTGATTAAAAGGAAGTATCAAAACTCACAAGATGGTACCTCAAAACCACCATTTTCGGAAAATGCTTTGACTAAAGTCTGATTAAATCCAAGAGAGCAAGACTTGTGTCCCTGAAAGAAAATTGTAGGGAGTTGAACTGGTTCTAATTCCAGTCTCAGGACCATGAAGGAGGTTTAAAGTGCTTTTCTGCGTGGCCTCCTTTGGGTATTTTCCTAGTTTCTTAAATGGCCCAATGTTTTAAGGGTTCCAAGTCCCAATCAATGGGAATCCAATCTTCTTTTTTTCAGGCTCTGGCTTTTCCTATAAGGGCTACAATTTCCTGTGGAAAATTAAAAGAAATATCAAATGTTGTGGTCTGGAAAGATTTTAAATACAGATATAATCGTCTACTAGTTGACTCTCCCTCAGCACTATTCTTGGCTTTAAGAACACAATGATTAGAAATTAAATGAACAGATACATTAGCTTCCCAACTAACCACTAGAGTTTTATGAAATGATCACAGGATGAAAACTGACTATATGCACAATTCTTTTAGAGACACCCAAAGTTTAGATAAGAATTTCAGGGAATACAGTACATAGGGAAATAAGATACCAATCAATTAGGCAAAGGAAGTATCTATAAAGCACTTAATTATATAAGTGCTGGGCATACAAAGCCAAAAATTGTTTAATCTTGCTCTCAAGGAGCCAACATTCTACCAGAAGGAATCTATATGGCTATAAACATAGTATTAATTGGCAAGTACACATCAGAGGCACAAAGACAAAAGTCAAACACCCTCTGCCCCAGGAATGACCAAACTCTACCAAGAAAAAAAAAAACACAGAGATGTGTAAACAAAACCAGCAGAGCCAGCTCTTGGGTACCTGAGAAAGTGGGCCTCGGGTGGCGCGGCTCCGGAGGCTTCTTGCCCCAACCTGGCATGTGATTCTTTAAGTTGGGCATGGCAGGGGGATGTGGGGAACTGGGACCTGAGCCCTGCTCAGGTTTGACAGCATCGGTGTCTGCCGCTTCCAAGGGGAGATCCCACATCTCGGGGTCATCTAGAGACACACAAAGAAAAATCCGAACAAAATATTCCACTTAAAGGTAATGGGTTTCACAGACCCAGCACATAAAAGCTAAATTCTCAGCTGCTGGTTCTTTTGATGGGTTAATTTGCTACTCCCCGAAGAATTACTGCTCTTAAGCCAAGCTGACTGCCTGACAGACAATAGAGAAAGTATGTACTATAAATACGTACTGATCGTGCAGATGAAGTGTCTACTTTCCTTAGGATAAATGTCAGATGAGAGAAAGCAGTTTCGCTATCTGAGTGTTTCTAATAACTTTAGGAAGCAGTACAGTATGAATACTACTTCTCTTAATTTTTTTTTGAATTCCACTTTTCCTTCCCGCCTCAACCCCACCTACTGAATAGACATGTAATGATATCCATTAAATCATATAAAGTTTTGAAAATCTTGCCTCAAATTGCCCCCCCCCCCCAGAAAAAAAAAAGTGAAAAAAAATTTGCCTTCACTTCATTAGTTCTTTCTCTCAAGGTAAATAGCATTTTTTAAGGAGTCTTAAAATTTTTTAATTTGGCTCAGTTCCCTATTTGAGAAATGAGACCTTTATCAGAGAAACATGCTGTAAACTGCCCCCCCCCCCCGATTTCCTGCTTTCCTTCTAATTTTAATTATATTAGCTTTGTGCAAAACCTTTTAAAATTTTTCATTTTATGTAATCAAAATTATCCATTTTTACCTCCTGGGGTCTTATCTTTGTTTAATCATAAAATCTTCCTTTAGCCATAGATCTGGCAACTAATTTTTCCATGTTCCCTAATTTTCTTAATGTACCATTTGTTTAGCCCATTTTGACCTTATCTTGGTAGATGCTGTGAGATACTGATCTGTGCCTAGTTTCTGCCAAATTGCTTTTTTCCTCTTGTATCTAAAGCAATTTCTATTTTTATTTCTTTTCTTTCTTTAGTTTTGGCTACAGTTGTAATTTCACTGGTATAGAGAATTCTCCAGAAGGCAACAATGATCATGTTACATATATGGTCATGTCAAAGTCACAACTTGAATTCCAGTCTTCCAGATTATAACTAATCTCTCTCATTTCTATCAATATCTATATACCTCTCTGTATGCATATGTATCTATAGATATATATATATATATATATATATATATATATATCTATATATATATATATACGTACATGCACATACATATCAATTAATCCTTCCATTAAATGGTGAATATGTGAATTCCTGCTCTTGGAAATTGGGATTTCTATACATCCGTAATCTGGGACTTCCCCTTTTTCCCTCTTCCAAGATATTTCCCAAAATCACTAAAAACAAAAGGATTTTTGAAGTCTTACAGAAGAACAGTCCTTACCAAAAGTCCAAGTAAAATTATTTGGAAAATAAGTCCCTAATAAATATCTACTAAATACTTATTCATTCCTTAATTATTCCTTCATTCCACTTGCTGAATCCAGCCACATTCTGAATATTTCTTCACAACAAGATTTTGTTACTGACCTTCAAGGAATTCATCCTCAGTGAGTAGCCCTGGGATAGCAACCACAGGAGTACTGTGCTTCAAGGGAAGTATTCCAAGTCCTTTGGTTTGAATAAAAGAGAAAAGGCAAAGCACCAAGTCAGAACTGAAAAGAATCTCTGTGGTTTAATATCTTACCTTTTATCTAGTAACCTGACTTAAAAACAGGTTCACAAAAGGAAATTATCAATCGAGCTAATTTGTGATCATGCCAGGTCAGAAGCCCAATTCTTTTGACTGTCAATCCATTCTTTCTGCTCTAATCTCTTCAAGTCTATAATTCAGTCTTGTTTTTCCCCTCACAAAAAGGAAACAAGTTATTTCTTCCTTTACCAATAAAATGAGAAAGACAGAATTTCAGAGCAGAAAGAGACTTTGGAAGAAAAGTTTTTTCAACTTCCTAATGTCCCTGAAATAAAATTTAAGAAAAAGGAAAACCCAAATATGGAACTCTTCTATAAATCTTGAGTACAAAGAATTCATAAAAAAAAAAAACTGAGTTAAGTTTTTAATAAATATAATAATAATAATAAATATAAGTTTTATAAGTTAAATTCTTATAAATTCTACCTCCATATGGCTTTCACCTGTCTCCTTGTCTACATGAACACTGTCATCAATCAACTCTAGTACTTCAAATCTTCATCACTCCTCCATCTTCTCAGTTGGGCTAAATAGCTATATATATAAATTATTTATAATTAGTCTCCCTGCTTCCCAACTCTTCCTTCTCCAATTCATCTTCCATAGAGCTACTAAAGTATTTTTTGTAAAGCACAGGTCTATGTCACTCCTTCCTATGGTCTCAGCTTGCATTTAAAATCCTCCCTGACCTAGTTCCAAATGACTTTCCATTTTTTTTCCTATATTACTACTCCACTTCATACACTCTTCATTCCAACCAAAATGAACTACTAGTTATTCCACAAAGCCTTTGTTCCATCTTTCCCATCTATATTTGCTTATGCCATTCCCAGTGCAAGAATGTACAACTTCAGAAATTTACCCTTTCAGAATCTTTAGTTATCTTCAAGGCTTGGCTTAGCTATGATTTTTCACCCCAATCCTTCAACTGTTAACAGTGCCTTCTTCCTCTTCCTCCAATAACCATCACTTGCTAAATACACAGAATGAATGCATCTCATAAATATCAAATTGTATCCCCAAAACTGAGGGTTTTGAGTCTTAAATTCTTGACGCTGTTTAATGAATGTCTGTTGGAGAAAACTGAATTAATTGCATTATCAGATCTCATCTTGGAGTAACAATGTAATCTGCAGAAAGTCAATATTCCATTCCTCATATCCTGCATTGTTACTGTGAGATTCTTTTCATACTGAAAGACCATTTCAGTGAATAAAGGCGTCTCTAAATTCCAGAAAAAATTTGAGTAGTGTGTAAAAGAAAAAAAGTTTTGACTTTTGAAAAGAACAAAGGATTTCAATTTCTTCAGATGAAATTCTTTTCAAATACAGGTTGCATTAGTTTCTGAGATCTCTGGAAATTCTGTGCTTCCTTCCCAGAATCCTTTTCCCTATCTACATACTTTGTGATTTAATTAGGCCTAGTTTTAAGTTGCTCAATTACTGTAAGACATAATAATCAAAATATGATTTCATATGACAACATCTTCCTTTCCTGACATTCCCTTGTAGCTTCCTACTATTCCATCTGCCTTGATTCACCCTTATTCTTCACTCTCATTGTGACTTCTCACTCCCTTATACTTCATACTTTCTTAGACCATTACCTCTAATTTGACTTTACTTTTCTTCCTTCCCAATCTGAAATTTTAGAGTTAATCAAATCAACTTTATACTACCATCATTTCTCAAATCCTTCATCCTGCTTGTCCAATCAATGCTCATCCTTTGCCAAATCCTAACCTTGGGATTCCCACCATCTGTCTTCCCTGCACCAGCTCAACTACTGCTGAATGGATCTGAACTATGCTGATGAGGTACACCAAAAACACGTTACAGATTCAACTGTATTCTTCTATATAGAAAAACAATCCTTTTAATAATAATTAGAATAGCACTTTAAGATCTGCAAAGTGCTTTGCATTTGTTATCTTCTTTGGCCCTCACAACCACCCTTGATATTGGTACTATTACTAATCCCACTTTACAAATGATAAATAACCTCAGAGACATTAAGTAGCTTATATGTCATCTAATAACTAATAAATGTCTGAAGATTTGGATTCAGATCCTCTTGATTCATAAGTCCACAATCCAATACCTTGCACCAGCTAGACATCTTTTATTCCTCATTAATTCTCTAGCTCCCCTCCCTCAGAATTGACTTTTCTCAAGCCTCCCACAACTCTTTTTTCCCTATTTCAACTGAAGACCTTGCCTCTTATCTTATGTAAGCTATTCAACATCTGTCTTCTCTTCTTTTCTAGATATCATTCACAGCTCTGTTCTTATCCCCCAATTGCTAATGATAAAGCAGTCCTCCTTGCTAAAGCCAACACTGTTTTTTAATCTCTCTCTCTATTTCTGCAAATCATCATCAAATATTCCTCCTCTCTCATCTTCAACCTCTTTCTACTTAGTGGTTCCTTCTCTACTACCTTCAAATATGGCCACGCTTAAAAATTCTTTAAGAGACCCCATCAAGATATGTATACATATATTGTATTTAACATATTTAACATGTGTTGGACTACCTGCCATCTAGGGGAGAGGGTGGAGGAAAGGAGGGAAAAAGTTGGAACAGAAGGTTTTGCAAGGTCAATGCTGAGAAATTACCCATGCATATATCATGTAAATAAAAAGCTACAATACAAAAATAATAATAATAATAAAGGAGTTAAAAAAAAAAAAAAGAGAGACCCATCAAGTTATCAGTCAACAAAATGATTTTCCAAAGCACAACTGTGATAGTCAACTTCCCTGTCCTGCTTAAATTCCAGTGGCTCCTTATTGCCTCCAGGGTCAAATACAAAATTCTCTATCAATCAAACCCCGCCCAGTACCTTTCCAGTCTTCTTATACCTTAATCTCTGCCTTACTTCTTCAATCTAATGGTGCTGGCTTCCTGGCTGTCCTACCAACAAGACACTCCATTTCTCAACTCTGGCTGCCCTCCATGCTTTGGATGTTCTTTCCCTTCTATGCTCAAATTACTGTACTGACCTCCCTGGCTTCCTTTTAAGTTCTAATTAAAATCTCACCTTCTACAAGAAACCTTCCCCAACCCTAGGATTCCAATTTCTTCCCTCCAGTTAATTATTTCCTATTTATCCAATAGATAGCTTATTTGTTTATATTTATTTACATGCTGTGTTTCCTATTCAATTGCGAACCTCTTGAGGGAAGGGATTATCTTTTTACCTTTTTTTGTAACCCTAGCACTTAGCACAATTCCTTACACAAAGGAGACACTAAATGTTCATTGACTGATTCTCTATCTCCCTTTCCCTTTCTCAGCCAACTACCAGAAGAAGCTACCTACATTCCTTGCTTCTCTTCTTCCTTCTTAACTCTTTGCAAACTAGCTTCCAACCTCATTACTGAAAGAAAATTATACTTCCAGGATTACCAATAATTTCTTAATTGCCAAATCTGATATTTTCTCAGTCTCCAATTTGGCCTCAGCTGCACCCTCCTAGATGCCATTCCTCTCTGGACTTGCTCCTGAAGCTCCTCATCTTTAGATGTTTCCCAAGGCTCTGTTCTTCACACACAAGGTTTGTTCATGGCTTTGCAGAACCTCTTCCCCATGTCTGGAATATACCCTGTCTTTTCACATCTCCCTCTTAGTATCTTTCCCTTCCTTCAAGACACAGCTCAAGTACAACTTCAACATGAAATCTTTCCCTCTGTTAGTGTTTACTTCTACTATCTTGTTTTTGTGTTTATTCTTTACAGTTAACCTGCATATATATATACATATACATATACATATACACACACACACATATATATATATTTATATATGTGCCTTTTGTTTCCTCACAAAAAAGCATAAATACTCCTTTTGAGAGGTGTTTGCCTCTTAGTCTTTGGACCCTCTAGTATGGGGCCTGGAACACAGCAGGCACTTCAGAAATGGTCCCTGGAAGAGACCTGGCCTCCCAACCTCCTTGTGCTCCTCCACTCTTTGTCCTCTGGGGCTCCGCTGCTGGCTTTTCTGATCTACTATGACTCTGAAATGACCCTGAAGGAAGAGCTGTTGTTTGCTGCTGCTGCTGCTGCTGCTGTTGCTGTTGCTGTTGTTGCTTCTCCATCTGCTCCCGGAACTCCTGCTGCAACTGCTTTTGCCGAAGCTTCCGCTGGTATGTGGCATCCCCCTCCAAGGACAAGATGGTTCTGCTTTAGAAAGAGGAAGAGACAGAAAAGAAGATACAAGTCAGTCTCTCTATTACATACAAGTTAAAAAGTTCTGGTGATAGGAGCTGGAAGCTCCCAAATATGAGTAACAGGAAGTGAAAGAGACAGAAAAAGAAAGATGAGGCCATGGAGGGTCCCCTACCATGAGCCATTCCCTGGCTCGCCCTCTGTCACGATGACAGGAGCCTCTGAGCCACCTGGACCACAAGGGGACATCACCTCCTTCGCCTGGGGGGGTGCAGGAACCATGGTCTTTAGGCAGCTATATCTTGTCTGCTCCACAGAGGGTTCAAAGTCCTGTCTTTTGATATTTGCTAAGTCCAGTTCAGATGAGAGCTATTGAAAAAAGCAAAAACAGGATAATTTAAATTTTATTATCCTCTGCACTATAGTCCCTCTAGTTCCTGAGAAAGTTAAAACAACTTAAAGAGTTTCATCATATGTTTTGTTAAGGTCCCAACATGTTTTCTTTTAAGATATGGGATCCCTTTTCCCTCCTATTGCCAACAATCAACAAAGTATGTACTAACAAAACACGTTGCCTGAACTCCCTATCACCCTACTCACTACCTTCTCTGCTCCTCCTCACATACATTCCATCACAACTGGGCCATCACCAGCGAATAGCAATCCATTTATTTTTCCCCAATGGCTCTAAGGCTGCAGATGCTCTCTTCTGATCAAGCCCCATGCCATGCTCACTCCCTTGCCTCTCAAAAGATGATTTTGCCTCTACACAAGAGCTCTCTCATCTTCCTGACTCTATATCCTATAAACCTTTTTCATCTTCACCCATCCTCATCTCCTTTTCTCAAGTCTCTCAAGAAAAGGAAGTCTTTTTCCTTGCCAAAGATAATCTGTTTTTTTGTGCATTTGGTCCCAAATGCTCCCATGTCTTCTGACAACTTGTTCCAATAATCATCCACTTTCCCTCTTTCTTACTTTCAATCACTCACTACCTATTGACTTATCTATCTTATCTATCCTTTAAAAAAAAAAAAACTTTCACTTGACTATCATCTTCTCAAGTTAAACCCTTTTACTGCCAAATTCCTATTAGAAATAATAGTCTATTCTCTTCCTTTATTTCTTTACTACTCAATCAATTCTTCAGCCCTTGCATCTGTTGATGCCCCACTAAGCTAAAGCTGTTTCCTAAAAGATGGCCAATAATCAGTCTCTCTCTCTCTCAACTACTTTCTCGATCCTCATGCTCCCTGCCTTTCTGTAGCTCTGGACAGGGACAAGACCCTCTTCCTCCTGATGTCGTCTCCTCTCTTTGCTTACTCAATATCACTCTCTCTAAAATCTTCCTGTCTGACCACTTTTTCAGTCTCCCTTGTTAGATAACTATTTATCATCTGATCATTAAGCATGGCTGACATCAGGTATTCCTCTTTTATCCCACTATGCTCTCTCACTACATATACTCATTTGTTCTCATAGGTTCAATTATCATTTCAATCTAAATCTATGTATTCAAACTTAATCTTTCTCCTGATTCCAATCCAATATCACCAATAACCAAATAGATTTTTGCATGGTCTCTCAATATGTGCCAAACTCATTATCTTTCCTCCTAAAATGACACAGACACCTCTGAATTTCCCTATCTTTGTCAAGATTCAAGGTGACAGTTACAGCTGCAAGTTATCCAAGTTTACAATCTGAGCCATTCTTGACTCCTCCTTCTCTCTTACCCCCATCATAGACAATCTTTTGCCAGTTTTTGTCAATTCAATCTACACAACATTTCTCCAGTCTCTCCTCTTCTTATTACTTAGTTATCATACTAATTCTGATCTCATCACATCTCTCTTTCACCTTTCTAATTCATCCTCCATAGAACTTCTAAGATAATCTTAAGGTTTAGGTTTCATCATTTCACACCCTTGATCAAAAAGTATTAGTGGGTTTTCTATTGTTGCTTGGATAAAAATACAAATCCTAAACCTGGCACTTACAGGCCCTCTACAGTTTGGCTCCAGCTTATCTTTCCAGCCTTTATTTCACAACTTTCCTTTTCCCTGATGTTAAATTCTAGCCAAACTGTAATCTTCTAGAGATTCCTAGAGGTATTCCTCTAATTTAATATTTTACTTCAAGTATAGGTTGGAGAAATAGCTGCTAAAGTCTTTCCCAGATTATGTGACTTCTATATGTATTCATATTCTTACTTACTTCAAATGTATTTGCTCCTCATATCTACTTTTCATAGTCTTCCCTCAACAGTCAACTCAGGTGCCACCTCCTCAAACTACCCTTGCACTTACTTGAATACACTTAAAGGCAAAGACTACCTCACTTTTAGCCTTTTTTTTCAACAGCACCTAGCATAACAAATGCTTAATAAACAGTTGTTAAATGTTAAATAAACAGTTGATAAAAAATTAACAGGATAAATATGGGTCAAATAATTACACATCTTTACCATTATGGCTAATTCAAAGCAATCAACAGGCAGTTTTTCTTCAATTTTGTACTGTAATCTGAAGAATATACATTCTGCAATGGAGTGTAATTCATTTCCTAGTGCTATCCCTGTTCAGCTCACTCTTGGATATAAAACATCCTGTAAAAGAATTATTACATGACGGAAAAACCATCTTCTCTTCTCCACTGCAGCAGTGTTTCTAGTTAGTATGCCATAAAATCCAACCTGGTCATCTCAAAAATGAATCTTCTCTGGTTCAAGTTATAACCAGGGGTACTGATACCCATGGATCCTGCCCTCTGTGCTCTTCTTTCTTCCCGCTAGTCAATATCTGTCCCTTTATATATCATTCAAAAAGGAAAAGGAGCTTGTCTAAGGTTAAAAATAATTTTTTATTATTAAAAATCATATTTGGGACTGCTGAAGCATTCCTTTTAGTTTTTTTATTCCAACGTGACCATGATTAAGAATGTTCTTTGTGAGACTTAACTGAGTTTCAATGGATAAATGATGGACAGAAACAGCTACACCCAAAGAAGGAATACTGGGAAATGAATGTGAACTAATTGCATTTTTGATTTTCTTCCCGAGTTATTTTTACCTTCTGAATCCAATTCTCCCTGTGCAGCGGGAGAACTGTTCGGTTCTGCAAATATGTATTGTATCTAGGATATACTGCAACATATTTAACATATATAGGACTGCTTGCCATCTTGGGGGGGGGGGGGTGGAGGGAGGGAGGGGAAAAAACGAAACATAAGCGATTGCAAGGGATAATGTTGTATAAAAATTATCCTGGCATGGATTCTGTCAATACAAAGTTATTATTAAATAAAATAAAATAAAATAAAAAAAAGAATGTTGTTTGTAAAGAACTGTCTTCTTAGTTTTCTCAACAATTGACTTTGGAACCTTCTCAACAATATAAAGACTGGTTTGGATTTGAATTTGCCACAATAGGCCCAATTATATCCATTTTCCCTTTTCCCATTCACAGTGTAATTTCTCACATACCTGTCGTGGAAGCTTATTTAAAGATTTCAAATAATCCTTATCCAAGATACAATTCCCTAGAGCATTCCCAAAGCATCTGGAAATAAAGAAAAAAAGCATGTGAACCTTTGGAATAGAAATACTACTTCTGAATAGTAATAAAAATAGTGTTTGTCTCACAATCACTCTAATGAGAAGGTAATACAAATATTCATAACTCCATTTAGAGAAATTATCCTGAATTGCAGCAGATCTAACCTAGACCCCAGGAAGTCTATTGTCAGGGACCCATTATATAGTTTATAACATGGGACCAAGGACCCAAAGAAACTCTCTCATTTCATTATAGGTCAACCTTTGAAGGCAGGTTTTAAAACTAAGCAATCTTTAACCCAAGCCCAACTAGCTTACCTGAGTGCTCGCTTCAGGCCATCTGTCACTGCCTCCTTTCTTGCCTTCTCCAAAGACAAAGCCTTTGACTTTAGGCCTTCACTAACACCATACCCCACATCTTCATGATATGAACCATCCTGGGTTAAAGGAATCAAAAGATAAGAGACTGCATCCTACTCTCTGGATTACAAAGCTGTCACAAACACTGGCCTGGACACAAACCCAAAATTTCACGACTAGCCTGTTGTCATGCAATCAGGTCAAGTCTGGAGACTCTGGAAAATGTTGATTTTTTTCTTTTTAATCATGTGCACTAATCCAGAGATCTTTCCACTGATTCCAATCCTACCCACAAAAATCATGCAGATGGCACTTCCTTTATTTTTCTTTTTAAATGGATAATATTTTAAGGTTTATAAAACACTTTATTTATTTCATTTGATCTTTTTTAACAATCTTGTGAAGTGAATAGTTTTTATAATCACCATTTTATGAAAGAAGTTATCTGAGACAGTGAGGTTATTTAATTCATCCTGGTGACAAAACTCCCCTCACCTTTAGCTGGACCCTCACAAATGCACAGACCCCCACGTAGAATTTGCCATTATTGAGGTCAACAAAATCTGAGAATAAAAAGTAGACAGAGTTACATTGAATACCAGACTCTAGGTCCTACTTTGCATCCACACTCAGCCCCTCTTCCAGAACAGGAAAAAGCATGAACTGGAGACCATTCCCAAAAGCATACTCACCCACATTTTGCTGTGTGATAGAATGAGCCCAGCCATTGTAGCCAAACATTTCATTGGCCAGACTGATGACCCTATGACCTTCGATGTAACACACCTGAGGGCAGAAAAAATGCTTCAAAGTTGCTGTAGTCAGGGAAAATCATCCCCTGGTATACAACCTTCTTAGACTAAATCTCCAAAGCCTTTCTAGCTTGGTAGCCTTCAAGAACAATAACAAGGATACTCCCCCTGTATACCTGTGTAATCTATTGAGATATCTAAACCATATGTGATTCTACTGATCTGGCTGTTCTCTCCCAAACAGATGGAAATCCTTCTATTACTTAGTAGACAATCATCAGAAGGTTCAACAGCTTCTTTCCATTTTAGTTAGGATGGCTTCTGATGACAAGCAAATGCAATTGTCAGGCTCATACTGAAAATTTTTCCCAAGTGACAAAATATATCACTGTTCATTCTGCTTTAAGAACAAGGGTTACATCCTAGCTGTAATAAGGCAGTAGGCTAGGACTTTCATGTAAGACAATAATATAGGATATGTATGTGTATGTGTGAATGTGAGTGTGTGTGTTTTAAATTTTAAAAGTACAATAAATAGAAGTCTCAACTGATCTTCACAATAACTTTGCTGGGGGGGGGGGGGGAGGGAAGGGTGACAGAAGTAAGAAACTAAAAGGTCACATATCCTTCAACTGCTACTAAGGCATATTTTCCAAAAGAAGAATTAACCCAGCTAGAATAGATTAAATATCAGAAGTTAGGTATTGGCTTAGAAATAGATTAGTTGATCAGTGGAAAAGGTTAGGTTCACAAGACAGAATAGTCAACTATAGCAATCTAGTGTTTGACAAACCCAAAGATTCTAAATTTTGGGATAAGATTTCATTATTTGATAAAAACTGCTGGGATAACTGGAAATTAGTATGGCAGAAATTAGGCAAGGACCCACACTTAACACCACATACCAAGATAAGATCAAAATGGGTCCATGACCTAGGCATAAAGAACGAGATTATAAATAAATTAGAGGAACATAGGATAGTTTATCTCTCAGACTTGTGGAGGAGAAAGAAATTTGTGACCAAAGATGAACTAGAGACCATTACCAATCACAAAATAGAAAATTTTGATTATATCAAATTAAAAAGCCTTTGTACAAACAGAACGAATGCAAACAAGATTAGTAGGGAAGTAACTAACTGGGAAAACATCTTTACAATTAAAGGTTCTGATAAAGGCCTCATTTCCAAAATATATAGAGAACTGACTCAAATTTATAAAAAATCAAGCCATTCTCCAATTGATAAATGGTCAAAGGATATGAACAGACAATTTTCAGATGAAGAAATTGAAACTATTACCACTCACATGAAAGAGTGTTCCAAATCACTATTGATCAGAGAAATGCAAATTAAGACAACTCTGAGATATCACTACACTCCTGTCAGATTGGCTAAGATGACAGGAAAAAACAATGATGAATGTTGGAGGGGATGCGGGAAAACGGGGACATTGATGCATTGTTGGTGGAGTTGTGAACGAATCCAGCCATTCTGGAGAGCGATCTGGAATTATGCCCAAAAAGTTATCAAACTGTGCATACCCTTTGATCCAACAGTGTTTCTATTGGGCTTATACCCCAAAGAGATACTAAAAAAGGGAAGGGGACCTGTATGTGCCAAAATGTTTGTAGCAGCCCTGTTTGTAGTGGCTAGAAACTGGAAAATGAATGGATGCCCATCAATTGGAGAATGGCTGGGTAAATTGTGGTATATGAATGTTATGGAATATTATTGCTCTGTAAGGAATGACCAGCAGGATGAATACAGAGAGGCTTGGAGAGACCTACAAGGACTGATGCTAAGTGAGATGAGCAGAACCAGGAGATCATTATACACTTCAACAACGATATTGTATGAGGATGTATTCTGATGGAAGTGGATTTCTCTGACAAAAAGACTTAACTGAGTTTCATTGGAGAAATGATGGACAGAAACAGCTACACCCAAAGAAGGAATACTGGGAAATGAATGTGAACTATTTGCATTTTTGATTTTCTTCCCGAGTTATTTTTACCTTCTGAATCCAATTCTCCCTGTGCAACAAGAGAACTGTTTGGTTCTGCAAATATGTATTGTATCTAGGATATACTGCAACATGTTTAGCATATGTAGGACTGCTTGCCATCCTGGGCGGGGGGGGGGGGGGGGGGGGGGGGGGAAAGAGGGAGGGAGGGGAAAAAACGAAACATAAGTGATTGCAAGGGATAATGTCGTGTAGAAATTATCCTGGCATGGATTCTGTCAATGCGAAGTTATTATTAAATAAAATAAAATTTATTATAAAAAAAAAAAATATCAGAAGTTAAAGCAGGCAATACTGGTAAGGGAAGATGAAACAGGAAGAAATTAAGATATGTCCAGTCAAGCCTCAGGAGTCACAAGTCCCTTTCTCTGAGAGACTAGAAAATATGGTCATAAAAGAAGGGGTCATGTGGGTCTGTCTTGACACAGAAGACACTAGAAAAGCAAGGAGACCTTCTGAAAGCCCCATGTTCTTGCCACAGAGGCCAAAGAGATGATAGCTTTTAAGAAATGATTTTCTTTTACCTTCTGGCCACCCCCAGCTTGTCGGCTACTGATGTATTCAGGGCCCAGTCTTTGTCTTAGAGCATTCTGGATGGCCTGGTATTCATCTGCTGTGTACTGGTACTAAAAATGTAAAGCACATAGATTAAATGAACTTTTTAAAAGTATTCTCATCATCACTGATTATATCCCGTATGTTACTTTTAAGCAAAAAAGAAAAGAACTAAAATCTCAAACTTCAGAGATGAAAAAACACACTGAGAAAGAAAGGAGAGAAATCTAGAGTTCTTCTTCCATGCAATTTTTTCTTCTTTCTCTAATCATACCTCCCACCCAGAAATCTCATTCAAAATATTCATTTATCCTAAATTCCTTGAACACTATATAAAAGCCCCTGTTAGGCAGTGTGAAAGAAATAAAATTAAATGAGGCTTCTAAAAATCTAATGGGTATTATTACAACCACCACTACTAGCAGTGCCAGTAGCAGTTAACATTTATATAACACTTACTACATACCAGGCACTTTGCTAAAAGCTTTTTATAAATATCATCTCATTTGAAACACACTACAATCCTGGGAGGTAGGCGCGATTATCATCAGCCCCATTTTACAGAAAAGGAAACTGAGGCAAACAGACTAAGGAACTTGCAGGGGTCAAACAGCTAGTAAACATCTCAGGCTGGATTTGAACACAAGTCGTCTTTATTACCTACCTCATTACCTACTATTTCATAAATTATGTAAATACCATGAGGGAGATACCAAAAAACAAACAAACAAAAAGCATTAAGGGAATTCAGAGAAAGAAGAGATGAATTCAGAGAAAGAAGAGACTGGGGAAGGCTTAATAAAGGCAGTGCTAATATTTGACCTCAGCATTGGAAGACGAAAAGAACCTGGAAAGGTGAGTATAAGGGATGACATGAACAGTGACAGATATAGAGAAAAGATGGGCAAGTTTGAAGAACAAAATAATCCAGCATGGCTAGAAATACTAAAAAGAGTACTTGATGTGAGTCAGATCATTAACATATATACAGTATAGATTTCATTCTACACACAGAAGTCACTGAAGGTGCTGAAGCAAAGAAGTAAATGAATCAAAAGTATAGTTAAAAAGAGAGAGAGTGTTGAAAAGCTTCTTTTTCTTTTCTTATATCTCTTTCCTGTGATTTTCAATCCATGCTATTCAAACAGAGTAATTGTCCTATTTTATTTAGCCATTCTAATTCTATTCTATTTAGCTATTCTAATAGCCATAACTATGGCAAAGGGAAAAATAGAAAATAAAGGCAAAGAGAAAATGACCTTGTAGCTTCCCTTTCTATGATTCTATCTTTAAATTAAGTTCATCTTCTACATAAATTAAGCAGGTACATCCTGCTTTTTTAACTCTTTATCATCAAAGCCTTGCGTAGACTATCATAATGCATTCTAATTACTAGCCTCCTCTTCTCACAGTCACAAAATTGTAAGATGATGCAAACTCATACCTAAAAATTATATATTCTTTTCTTCTCTTTCCTTGTATAGATTATTATTGCATTGTACTTAGTAAGTGTGAGGTGAAGTATAACTGCATTTACTTTTTATAGACAAATCTTCAGAAACAAAAATGGATATAAACACATACAGAGACATTTATACTGGCTTACTTAACTGACAGCTGAGTTCTTCTGCCTTCAGCTGTAACAACAGTAAAATTTTACTGAATTACTAAAGTTTTGACAAATTTTTATTATAAAATGTGGGATTCTTCCCCAACATGAGTGAAGACAATTATATACCCAAGTAACAACTAGTCTTGGTCACTCTAAAAGTTCTATTCCCAACCAGCTTCAAAGATCTCAGAGAGATCCCCACGTAGAAGAAACTTGAACACTTACCTGCCCAAAACATAACACGGAATTTCCATTAGGGGTGCCAGGAAGGCTCTCATGGCTTTTAAGGCTTGCTCCTTGATTCTCAGGCATCCTGATTCTGGTTTCTCACTGGGAAGCAATGATAATAGAAAGATCTCAACAAAAACTAAAGAAATGGAAATAAAAAATTATAAAATTAAGCAAAATAACTTCCTGTCCTATAGTTCAATTCTTTTGCATCATCTATCCATTTGTCTATCAGTTCTCTACCAAACCACAGTTTATAACTACCTCTAAAAATATTTCAGAAATCAGACTCTGCCAATCAAAGAGTCAAGAGTATTCTGTATTTTGCTTCTACCTTTCACTTTAAAAATTAAATAGCTAAAGGAAAGAAGAGGTCAATGTAGAAGAGCTGCATCAGACTCAGATATAATGAGCACATTTTAAGTGTTCTTATATCCTCCAAATCATAAACTAGCTCTTTAAATAAGGTTGTTACTGAACTGCCCAAATAACATATTTCTTACCACAATGCTTCAGGCCACATACAACTGTAGCCCACTTTCCTTTTCTTGACTTAAAATTATGATCACCTTTCTTGGTAGAGAGGACTATTGACTGCTGGCACGTGATCCTGAATATAGTGTAAAGTATCACTGCTCTATCCACTGGCTTTATTTAACTTTTTTATCTTAGTTCAAGTAGGAGTCCAGCTGAATAGAGTATTATTAAGAATCAGTCAATTAGACCTTGAATCAAGATTGCATGAATAGAAAAGAACCCAATTCACACATACACATACACCTACACATTCTCTCTCCCCTTCTCCCTCTCTCCTCCTCCCTCCCCCTCTCATAAGCAAGATTTGTAATGATTAAGAAATAAAGAGAGAAACTACAAGTCTAGGTGGCCAAAGGATGATACCCAGCAGCTTGCAGGGACTACAGGAACTCAAAGTAGCCAAGAGGAAATCTGGCATTTCAAGTAAATTGCCTGAGTATTGAAACCAAGAGGACAGAGGGCAGTCAAGAACTTGACAGAACACAGAGGAGAAACACAGTTATCCATTAAAAAAGCTGTAAGGAGATCAGGCACCCTCTGGCTCTGGGCTCCATGTTTGGGACTTGAAGGCTAGAACCTGAAAAGTAACAAAGTTTTTACCTAGAGATCAGTAATAAGTTTATATTCTCTACAAGTCGATTTGAATTCTACCTAGTGTCTTGAAGAATTAAGTCCTCAATAAAGATCTAAAAATCAGAGAAGAGTTTAAGAAAGAGCAGTATGCATCTTCTCAACTATAATCCAGCCTGGGACCCTCTTGTTCAAGTCTGGACCCAATTTCGTTGTCCACCTGCAATACCTATCCAAGATTAGTTCTAATGGACTAATTGACTGTACTGCCATCCAACTGCATGAGATAATCTGAGGAGCATATGGCTCTTAATTACTTAGTTTTTCCTATACAGATTATGAGGAAAATCTCATTGTTGTGGCTGTGGATCTCAATGAAGGAGACTCCATGGCTCCAAGGAATAGCATTATATTATTCAAAAACAAAAATCCCAGGAGAACCTACTATTTTAAAAATCTCATTTCATTCCCACTCTGTATAGGGCATTTTTCAAAGTCAATACTTTCAGCAAACATATTTCCCTATTGCCTCAAATAACATTGGTAATCAGTGGTTCATTAAATAACTGTTTGCAAGTACTAAGAAATTTTGAATGGTCTTAATATATGAAGGGAAGACAACTTGTTATATGGTGTTTTGGGTTTTTTTTTTTTTTTTTTACTATCAAGTCAAATACTTCTTTTGTAATCAAATATTCAGCCAAATATATTGCTAAGAAGATGTGATTTGATATAGAAAGTCATTTGTGAGAGTAAGCCTTCTCATATTTTCAAGGATGATAATCATGATACATATGCAAACAATTCGTACTAAGGATTTTATAGAACTCAGAAATTAGGCATTTGAATAGGAAGTTACTGATGTCACTTCAATTACCTTTTTTGGTAATAATATATTCTTTGGCAATCTTCACCTCCTTTGAGATTAAGAGTTACAACTGTTCCATTCTTTCTATTTTATCTATTATAGTCCGTTGGATATAATAAGAGGTTTAAAATGCTTTTTGGTTAATTAATAGATATCATGAAAATAAAACACTGAATTCAAATTGAGAAATACTTTTTGGACAGTCAATAGAGGAACTTGTTTTGTTCAGCAGTTCATATTTACTACAAAGGTCCTTCCTCCCTCCCTCCCTATGTAAATTGACCTCCAGATCAGTTCCAATCTTACCCCAGCTTCAAAACCACATTATTAACTGCCTATTGAACATGGAACTAAATGTCCCAGAGATATCTCAAATTGAATTAAACACTGCCCTTCTCTCCCTGATAACCTACCTTTCTTCCAAACTTCCTTATTTCTGTTAAAAGTACCACCATTCTTCTAATCTACCAATTCCCGAATCTCTTTCATCCCACATACAAATTGTCAACTCTTGTTATTTTTGCCTCAACAACATTCCTTTTATTTCCTTCTCTCTATTCAAACAGTCACTACTTTATTTAAAGTTCTCAACACCTTTTGCCTAGAGTATTGAAACAACTTTCTAAGTGGTCTTTCTGACATCTCTCTAAATAAACAAATAACAAAAACTAAAATCAAAGTGTGTACCAATTAAGAAAATGACAGAACAATGGTTTAAAAAATATAATAAATAGTATCGTACAATAAAAAATGATGAATCTGAAATATGTGAGAAAACAGATGAACCCTTGCAAAGTGAAATAAGCAGAACCAAAACAATATGTACAATTAGTACCATAATATAGACAAAAAGAACATTAAAGAGAAGACAAACTCAAAGTAACTGTAATAATAATATTGATTCCAGAGACCAGACCATGAAAAATACCTTCCTACTCCTGAGACAGAGGTGGAAGACTTACAGGGACAGTGACATACTATTATAGTCACCTTATTATGTTGTTTTAACTTGACTATTTTCCTTTATTGCAAAAGAGAGTTCAGTTCTGGGGGGTAGTAGATATATATCCAGGAATAACATAAAAACAAAAGCCATAAATATTATTAACTTTTTAAAAGTTAATATGCTTTTTTAAAAAATCTGTAAACGTCAGAGTCATGTAGTATAACTTTTTGTGATTGAATATTGATGATTATTAAATTAATGAATTGGGTTTCTACGAAATAAAAAAAAAAAACTAACTTTAAAAAGAAGCCTACGCAATTGGAATTCAGACCTTGTAATAATCAGCTATCTTTTACTTAAACGTTAAATTTAAAATAACTGTCATGTCTCTCCTAAAAGGTGCTATCAAATGAAAATTTCACTCTTCTTCACAACTTCACCCACAAAATCAATGACCAAGTCCGACCTCCTTGTTAGCGAGAAGGAAAATGCGGTTCTAAATGGAAAAGTGATTAGTGGTTACACACGGCTATTTAGTTACAAAACCAATCATAGCAAGCATTTACACAGTCCTTTAGGGTCTGGAAAAGCCTCTTACTTATATTTAGTTTGTTGGATCCTCACAATGACTCTACCAGGTAAGTGGTGTCACTATTTCAATTTTACAGAGAAAGAAACCGAAGCAAGTGACTTGCCTGGCCCCAACGCAGCTAGTGTCTGAGGCAGTTTTCAGACTCTCAGGTCTTGCTCTAGAAACCCTCAGGTCTCTAGTCTTTAAATCCAAGGGTACTGAAACTGCACCGATGATCAAATTCGTTCCGAAACTGCCTCCATTGCTATTCTCTAATATCGTCCTATAAAATGCTAACACGATTATAACAGCATTAATATTAAGTTAATGACAGCAATATTATGCCTAATGTGCATAGGGAAAAGGGCCTAAACGCCAAACCAAACGCTTCCTTACAGACTTTTGAAAACTAAATTCACATTTGGCAAGTCTACCCCACAAACATCTTTTATGATATCCTGTGTTCCGGATCGAATTCCTGCTGTTGCTTCTTCTTTTGTTTAAATCAAAGGAGCTTCTAATTTTAATTGTACCTTAAAGATCATGGCTTTAAGACCTGGAAGGGGCCTCGGAGGTCATTTTACAAATGAACAAACTGAGGAGCAGAGAAGTGCCGCGCCTCGCCCAGGACGCCACCTCTTACTTATATTTACAGGCGGGATACTGCCTGCGGAGTCGGGGGCTTCCCCCGGGCACAGCCAACGGGGAAGAGCCGGCATGCGCCAGCAGCAGCAGACCCTCCGGGGGTCTGAGCCTTTGCCCCGACGCGCGGCAATTGCGATAGTTAAATGCCGCTCTCGGAGCTCGCCTGGGACCGAGCTGCTCTGAATTCGTGGTCTGGGCTTTGGAGGCAGGTGAGACTAGACCGTGGCGCGCCCATCGGGGAATAAGGGCAGCCAGGGGACGCACTCCCAACCCCCCGCCAAGACAAGCACACCACTAGGCTCGACTGAGCTCTACTGCCTTCCGTTCCGATTCGAACTCAGCACCGTACACTTTACCTGACTCACTTACCCGCCTCCAAGAAAAGCCGAGCCCCACAACCAATAGTAACCTCTCAGGAGCCCAGTGCATGTAGGGAGAATAGTTTCAGGCTAATCGGAAGCAAGGAAGTAAGACAGAGAGGGGCTAGCGGGCGGAAACTGCAATGCAAGCTGGGAGGAGAGGCTGGCGCCAGGTCGTGTCCGGAAGTAGGTCCGAATTGAGGGGAAGGAAGGGAAAAAGCAGCGAGTGGCCCAGGGAAGCCGCAAAGAGCAGTGGGAGGAGCCACTGGCGGAGAGTGGGGAGCGGGAAAGGGAGAAGAAGGAAGAGAACCTTTCAGTATCGTGGTGTATCTCTGTTTTCTAGGTTGTGCCTTCTGCTGCCCCCTGCAGGATTGGGCGGACTAGGTGCCCACGGAAACCAGCTTTCCCGGCCTCTTAGCGTTCCGCGTTTAGGTTCCGTCTAGGTTCGGTCCGGATACTCCCACCTAGCACATTTCCAGCGCTTTGAAAGCGCTTTACTTCTGTTGCTCTCTTTCGAGCCTCCTAAAATTTCTGGGAAGGGAGGAGCTGTTATTCTCCCTATTTACGGTTGGACAAACTGAGGCATGCAGAGGTGAAGTGACCATCCTTGCTTAGGATCACACTGATGTTAAGTGACTAGATCAGAATTTGAACTCAGGCCTTCTTGACCAGCTCTTCTCCCCATTGAACCATTTATGATCGTTTTGAGGATAAAAAAAAAAAAAAAAAAACCAAGTACTATAAAGTACTTGGTCATGGAAGAATGTTTATTATCAGTAATTATTTATTTACATTTTCACTTGATCTCTTATCTTTGGAAGACTTTATGATTCTACTTGCGGTCAGATAAGGGAGAATTAGGAGGCGGGTCTTAGAGCGTAACGTCATGGGGCAGGTGGCCTCGGCCCAGCCTCGGAACCTCCCTTGAAAGAGGTCTGGCTTCCTGTCATGACTTGACCCGGGCATCATTTAATTTCGCTGAATCTTTCCCAGCGGTAAGGCCAGGAGTCCGAAAACCCCCTGGATTTAAGTGTCCCCACAACGTCCGCCCTCCAACTCTGCTGCAAACCCCCAGGTTCCAGTTCTCTCTTCGCTGTCTCGCACACCCGACACCCCCACTTCCTCCTCCATAGGCTCTTGCCAACGCTTTCTGAGTGTTATCACTCCTGATTCTCTAATCCGATAAAGCCTATCCAGGGCGGAGTAGTAGCTCTTAAATTGTTAGAAAGTTTTTCCTTCCTAGATGTAAAGTAGGAATCTACCTTCTTTCTGTCTTCCATCCCATCAACTCCGCGCGTCTTTTTCCTCTGAGCCACAATCCCATGCTTTTGCACCTTTCCCCATCTTCTTCAGTTCTGTCTTCTGAACAAGGCTTTATCCTTGTGACAATCCCTCAGATCCTTGAAGACTATAACTTTATCCCAAAGAACTCTCCTCTCTTACTATTCATTAATAATCCCTTTAAATAGTGTGTTCTAGAAGTTTTCTAATAGTCAAAGTAAAGCTCAATGGCCTGTAGTTTGTAGATTACCTTTTAGAAGATTGGTACGATTGTATTATCCAGTCCTGTGTCACTTTTTGTTAGTGATCTTCCAAAGATCAATGAAAATGTAGTTTAGCAATTGGTTGTGCCAATTATTGAAGTGCCCTGAAATATGTTGATCTGTGTCTGATAACTTGAACTCATCAAGACAACTAAATGTCCACTAGTGGTCTCCAAGCTTACCTTTCATTTCTTCTCCCTTTTATCCATTTTTTCCTCTTATCCTTTCCAGTTCAAAGGTGATACTTTTTTGTCAGAGAAAATAGATGTAAGAATATAGTCATTCTACCTTTTCTCCATCTTCTATGGTTATCATCCCATCAATCCCAAGCATCTGGCCTGTTTTTCCCTCAATAGAACTTATGACAAATCCTTATTGTTATCTTTGGCAGTACTTCCTAGCCTCCATTTTTTTCTGAGTTTTTTAGTGTTTCTTACACTATTTTAAAAAATATTGATGTGTTTTGACATGTCCCAATAAACACTTAAATTCCCTACCAAGTATTATATACAAAAAGAGTTAACCAAAACTGTAATGATGTGATTGGTGCTCACAAGACTTGTACTGACACTTGAATTTTTACCTCATATCCATTAGCAATAAATAAATAATGTATTGGGAAGTCAGGTTCACTAATACACATTCTTCCATAATTCCAAAATTGTTTATGTAATTTCACCCAGAAATCCTACTACTGAACATGTACTCCAAGAGACAGAGAAAACTACTATGCATGCCTCTTCAACACACCTTTTTGGGGGCCATCACCAGTTGTCTGAACCTATGTCTTGCAGCTGGACTCTGGTGACTCTGAAGAAGTGAGTGAAGTTAATAATTTTGCATAGCTTTGCCTCATTTAAATCAGAATCACTCGCAAGTCAAAACATCACTCTCCTGATGTTATTGGGCCAATAGAAATGGCAAATAACTATAGCATCTCTGTCAAGAAAATTCCAAATGGGGTCACAAAGATTAGACACAATTGAAAAATGACTGACAAACATCTTATGTTCTCCGTATTTTAATCTCTTCTATGATATTTGGGATTTAGAAACCATTCTCCAATTGATAAATGGTCAAAGGATATGAACAGACAATTCTCAGATGAAGAAATTGAAACTATTTATAGACATATGAAAATATGCTCCAAATCATTATTAATTAGAGAAATGCAAATTAAGACAACTCTGAGATACCACTACACACCTGTCAGATTGGCTAGAGTGACAGGGAAAGATAATGTGGAATGCTGGAGGGGATGTGGGAAAACAGGGACACTGATACATTGTTGGTGGAGTTGTGAACACATCCAGCCATTCTGGAGAGCAATTTGGAACTATGCTCAAAAAGTTATCAAACTGTGCATACCCTTTAATCCAGCAGTGCTTCTACCGGGCTTATATCCCAAAGAGATACTAAAGAAGGGAAAGACCTGTATTTGCCAAAATGTTTGTGGCAGCCCTGTTTGTAGTGGCCAGAAGCTGGAAAATGAATGGATGCCCATCAACTGGAGAATGGCTGGGTAAATTGTGGTATATGAATGTTATGGAATATTATTGTTCTGTAAGAAATGACCAGCAGGATGAATACAGAGAGGACTGGTGAGACTTACATGAACTGATGCTAAGTGAAATGAGCAGAACCAGGAGATCATTATATACCTCAACAACAATACTATATGAGGATATATTCTGATGGAAGTGGATCTCTTCAATACTAATTCAGTTTCAATTGATCAAAGATGGACAGAAACAGCTATACCCAAAGAAAGAACACTGGGAAATGAATATAAACTGCTTGCATTTTTGTTTTTCTTCCCGGATTATTTATACCTTCTGAATCCAATTCTCCCTGTGCAACGAGAGAACTGTTCGGTTCTGCACACATATATTGTATCTAGGATATACTGTAACCTATTTAACATGTATAGGACTGCTTGCCATCCAGGGGAGGGGATGGAGGAAGAGAGGGGAAAAATCGGAACAGAAGTGAGTGCAAGGGATAATGTTGTAAAAAATTTCCCTGGCATGGGTTCTGTCAATAAAAGTTATTAAAAAAAAAAAAGAGAGAGAAGAGCCAAGTCCATCCCAGTTGATCATCACATTAAAAAAAACAAAACAGAAATGAAGTTCACTTTATGAATTCTTATGCCATCAAAACAACAAGATTTTCATTAAAGTAAGCCAAATTATTATTCTTATTTGGAACATCTCCCATAATTATCTAGAGAATCAGTCTCCTATTACCATACTGTCATGCAAGGTTTCTGATCTACTTCCAAAATTCTTCATCTACTTGCTCTGCCTATCCAGGTGATCTGTAGTAATGTTAGTATTATTAATTACTAAATTTCAATGTAATAATCTGTGGCAATATTAGTTCTTTTTATGTATCTCTTCATCTTCACACCAAATGCTCTCTACTTTCTCCCCTCTCACGTGAATATATATGAATATAAATATATATATATATACATATCTATACATAGTTATATATACTAAATATTCAATGCTGTTCTACTTCATTCACACACCCCCACTTAATTATCTTGTCTCTTTTAAATAAAATATTCCCAAGTCATATTCTAGTCATGGATTCTATCGCAAATCTCAGTGATGTGTATAAGGTCAAATTTTTCTCCTTATTACACATTTGTGTAGATTCAACTTAGACCTCAAAGCTATCTGTAGTCATATAAAAACATCTAAATCACTATTGATTAGAGAAATGGAAATTAAAACAACTCTGAGATGCCAACATATACCTATTAGATTGGCTACTATGACAGAAACAGAAAATGACAAATGTTGAGGGGATGTGGGAAAAAATGGGATATTAATGCACTTTTGCTGGAGTTGTGAACTACTCCAACTATTCTGGAGAGCAATTTAGAAATATGTGTAAATATGTGCATAGTCTTGGACCTAGCAATACCATTACTAAGTCTGTACTCCTAAGATCTAAAAAGAAATAGGGAAAGGAGCTATTCATACAAAAAATTTTAGAGTAACTTTTTGTGGTGGCAAAGAGTCAGAAATTGAGAGCATGCCCATTAATGAGGGCTGACCAAGTTGTGGCATATGTTTGTGGTTGTGTATTTTTTTTAAGGTGACATTAACATTTTTATTAATATCTTCTGATTATATATATATATATATATATATATATATATATATATATATATATATATTTGGTGGGAGTAATATTCTAACCTTCTTCCCCCTTGCAAGTTAGGCTAATTTTCCCTTAAAAGAATTGAGATTATTTTTGAGATTTTATTGGCTTAGGAGACAAAATCTTCAGGGCACCACTTTCTGAGTTGGCATACGATTGTGATGGAATACTACTGTGCTATAAGAAATGATAAGCAGGAGGCAGTTAAATGGCATAGTGGATAGAACACCAGCCCTGAAGTCAGGGAGACCTGAATTCAAATCCAGTTTCAGACACTTAACACTAGCTGTGTGACCCCAGGCAAGTCACTTAACTCAATTGGCCTCACCAAAAAGAAAGAAAAGAAAAAGAAAAAAAGAAATGACAAGCAAAATTGTTTCAGAAAACTCCTAAAAGACTTATATGAACGTTATGATGCAAAGTGCAATGAGCAGAACCAGGAGAATATTATATATAGTAACAGCAAAATTGTATAATGAACAATTGTCAATGACTTAGTTATTCTGATCAATACTGATCCTAGACAATTCTGAAAGATTTATGATGAACAATGCTATCCATCTCCAGAGATAAAGCTGATGGAATCTGAATGCAGACTGAAGCAAACTTTTTTTTAAATTTCCTTGTTTGTTTGGTTTTTGGGGGGAATGGTGGTGGTGTCTGTGTTTTTATTTTGAAAAATGACATTTTGTATGACTTCAAGTAATCCATACCAAGAGAAAGAGTAGCGGGAGGGAGAGAATTTAGAACTTAAAATTCTTTTTAAAAAGGTTTTAAAATTTACATGCAATGGAGAAAATTTTAACAAAATAAAGATATTTGGGGAAAATGTAAAAAAAAAAGAAAGTTAAGGCAACATGTTTTTTAAAAAATATTTTTTAAACTGTACTTTAAGCACCAAATAAAATGAAGATTTTCATATAAATAGGAAAAAAACATGGAATTGGAAATTGTGGAAATCTTGTGTTTTTCTTAATCTTACTTTTTTTGTATTTTTACTTAATTTTTTTTACTTAATCTTAGTTTTGATGGATGAAAATACTATATCAAAGTTGTACTATTTGTTATTTCTTCTGGCCTTCCTCTGTAAGTGCTCAGATGACCCTCTTTCCTTTTTCTTTATTTTATGACAACTGTATCCTTAACCTTTTTCTCCCACTCAACTTCTCCCTCCCTTGAAAAAAAAAAGAAAAAAGAAAATAAAAACCTTTGTTACAAATACATGTGGTAAATCAAAATAGACTTCTACATTGGCCAAATCCAAAAGTGTATCTTATTCTTTAGTATGAGTCCATTTGCCTCCCTTTCTAGCAATAAGTAGCATGCTTCATCAAGAGTCCTCTGGAATCATGGTTAGTCATTGCATTTTTCAGAATTCTTAAGTCTTTCAAAATTGTTTGTTTTTATAGTATTGTTGTTAGGCCATCTATTTTATGGGGAACTTCTCTCTTGGATAATCTCCATCCTCTGTGTGTGTGTGTGTGTGTGTGTGTTTTTCTCTCCTCTCTGGGTGCCTTTGTTCATGATATCTACCATATATAACTAAATTTTTTTACATTTATTTTTTTCTGGATTTAAATACTAAATGAAATTACATTTTCCACATACACAGTAGAATAGGAAAAGGATTGTAAATGAAAGTATTACATACAACTTGACTTTCCTTTTAAGGAAAGTATAGAATAGATTTTAAACTCTTTTTTAAATAGCTTTATATTTACAAGATATATGCATGGGTAATTTTTCAGCATTGACAGTTGCAAAACCTTTTGTTCTAATTTTTCCCTTCCTTCCCCCCATTCTCTCCCCGAGATGGCAGGTAGACCAATACATGTTAAATATGTTAAAGTATATGTTAAATACAATATATGCATACATGTCCATACAGTTATTTTGCTGCACAAGAAGAATCGGACTTGGAAATAGCATACCATTAACCTGTGAAGGAAATAAAAAATGCAAGTGGACAAAAATAGAGAAATTGGGAATTAATTCTTTGTAGTGGTTCACACTCATTTCCCTGAGTTCTTTCGCTAGGTGTAGCTGGTTCAATTTATTACTGTTCTTTGGAACTGATTTGTTTCATCTCATTGTTGAAGAGGGCCACATCCATCATAATTGATCGTCATATAGTGTTGAAGTATATAATGATCTCCTGGTCCTCCTCATTTCACTCAACATCAGTTGAAGTCTCTCCAGGCCTTTCTGAAATGATCCCACTGGTCATTTCTTACAGAACAATAATATTCCATAATATTCATATACCACAATTTTCCCAACCATTCTCCAGTTGATGGGCATCCGCTCAATTTCCAGTTTCTGGCCACTACAAAGAGGGCTGCCACAAACATTCTTACACATACAGGTCCCTTTCCCTTCTTTAAAATCTCTTTGGGATATAAGCCCAGTAGTAACACTGCTGGATCAAAGGGTATGCACAGTTTGATAACTTTTTGAATATAGTTCCAAATCACTTTCCAGAATGGCTGGATGTATTCACAATTCCACCAACAATGTATCAGTGTCCCTGTTTTCCCACAACCCCTCCAATTTTCCGCATTATCTTTCCCTGTCATTCTAGCCAATCTGACAGGTGTGTAGTGGTATCTCAGAGTTGTCTTAATTTGCATTTCTCTGATTAATAATGACTTGGAGCATTTTTTTCATATGGCTAGAAATAGTTTCAATTTCTTCGTCTGAGAATTGTCTGTTCATATCCTTTGACCATTTATCAATTGGAGAATAAATAGATTTTTTATAAATTAGGGTCAATTCTCTATATATTTTGAAAATAAGGCTTTTATCAGAACCTTTGACTGTAAAAATGTTTTCCCAATTTATTGCTTCCCTTCTAATTTTGTCTGCATTAGTTTTGTTTGTACAAAAACTTTTCAATTTGATATAATCATAATTTTCTATTTTGTAATCAATAATGATCTCTAGTTCTTCTTTGGTCATAAATTCCTTCCTCCTCCACAGGTCTGAGAGGTAAACTATCCTATCTCCTTCTAATTTATTTATATAGATTTTAAACTTTTAAGGCTCTTCTATCTATGTTTTTCTCAGGCTTTCCTACTGCTTTCCTCTGTGCGTTTTTTAAGAGTTGTTCTTATCATGCCACTTTAGTATATACCCCATTTGAAAAGCTAATTAAATCTAGCTAATTGTTTTCAACTAATGAGGGAGGAAGTACCCTCATGATTTGTGAGCTGTAACACTAGAAAAGCTGCATCCTAATTTCTTAGGGCTACTCCTAGACTACTAGTAGAAAGGGAGAGTAAATTCAAAGCCTATATATGCTACAATTGTATTTCTTTTGTATATAGTTTGTGTATATTTATATATGGACATGTTGTTTCACAGCATAAAATATAAGTTTCTTGAGGGAAGAAACAATTACATTTTTTCTGTTTATATCCCTTGTATCTCACATAGTTCCTGGCACATAATAGAGATTTAAAGATGTTTATTGATTTCTTAGAAAAGAAAACAAAATAGCAGGAGACCAGTAACTGAAGTTCAGTAATCTCAGCCCCATTTGGGCCAGCACATCTTGCCATGTGCTTCTCTGAAATCATGATTTTTCTGCTCCTAAAGGATATGGAGAAATCCCTTTCCTAACTTCCCCTGTACTACAGTTTGAAAATTCAAGGATAAGAAGGCGCATGAAGGGAAGGTTGACTTATAGCTCATTTTTCTAGTCCCAGAAAGGGTTCCAAACAAAGAGTCTTATCACCCACTCCCACACCCAGAGATCATATTTCATGACACTCAGTTGACAAATACTTTAGAAGTAAATCTAGTCACTGGTAAACAAGGAACTTTCCATGCCCTTTCAACAAAGTATTAGGGATATAGATGGTAATATTATCTTCAAGTGCTTGTCAGATTGATTAAGATCATTCCTAATAATCTCTCTTAAATGATTATCATATACTGCTTACAATTCCAACAATCAATTTTCCTTACCTAGATATAATAATTATTTGTTGTAGTGACCTTATCCTAAATTACCACAATAATCACTTTAATCTCAGAAAACCATATGTATGTTTACAATATATCTTGGGTGATCAGAACCTCTTTTCTCTCCTAATGAAGCATGTGGGTTAAGATTAGTCCCTTTCTGGCAACAGTGACAAAAGTTGTTTTTTTTCAAAGGGTAACTTTGAGATATGCCAATATTTATGTTAAAGTTTGTACTGAAAAGAAAAGTATACAAAGTGATGTTTATTTGCAGAGTGTGCCATGCCAAGAGTAATGACCCTGGAAGGTAAGATAGGGCCATAGATGCTAATTGGCAATAAGAAACATGGGAGTCGGTACCTTTTTTTTTTTTTTTAATGGAATCAGAAAGTATAAGGAACCCAGAAACAACCTACATGTTCACCAATTGGAGAATGACTGAATAATGGTATAACTATATAATAGAACATGATTTTGTCCTATAAGTGAAAAATATGAAAAATACCCCAAATCCTTATATAAGAATGGATCCCAGCATTGCCTTGACGCTATTACAAAAGATCTTACAGTCCATGGATGAAGACTTTGTTGTGGTAATGAGATGTCTCTTTAATAAGATGTGAAATTCCTATGACTATAATCCTATCAATAGTTTTAGTCATTACTGCTTTCTTATGCAATTGTAGTGTGATAATTTTTTCATTTTTTTGAAGTGTGGACCTTCTGTTTCTCTAGTTCTATAAAACTGAGTAATTTGGTTGTTATTATGCCAAATATGTAGATCAATTTAGGTAGTACTATCATTTTCATTGGTTCAGTACAGTACAAACATTGAGTAGCTCTACAATTATTTTGTTTGTTGCCTGTGCCAGTGAGAATGAACTATGGACTGGAGAGGACAGAACAAGATTGGCTAATGGGAAACTGATCCTCAAATAAATGTGAGAATAGTAAGAAAGTATCTGGCTATCCTTGATGAATTCAAGCTACATGAACAAGATGTATTATATATCATTGAGTAGAAGAACTAGAAAATGTGACTACTGAGCTACTCAAAGTGAGACCCGAAAATTCATTGAGAACAAGAGAGATATTGCAGGGAGACATTGCCTTTTTTCAGAAGAGTAAATATGTCTTGATTTTTTAATTTTAAAATAGAAGAACAAACAAAATAGAAAAAGAAAAAATATTTCCATGTGCCCAGTAGAACATAAGCGAGGATTCAAAATATGAGACAATAAATTTCCATTTCAAGAAAGTCTATATTATAAATCCTACACATTGTGTTCAGAGCTGTCCATCTTTGCTTCCTTGTAGATTTTCTTTTGTTCTCTGCTGTGCACTTTTTATTTTATTCCTTTTCCTCCCTTTCCTCCCCATCCTTGTACCTCTCCAAGAAGCTACAATTAAGCAGAAATATATTTATATATATACACATACATACTTATATAGATTTATACTCACACACATATATACATATACATTCATATACGTTTTTATAGGCAAGGCTGTATTATGCTTATTTTTCCTCTGTTTGTTTGAATGTGAATATCATCCCTCATAAGTCTAAAGCTTTCCAGTTTTTCTAAATCCACCAACTCATTTCCTGCACCACAGCAATATTCTAACCTTTTGCCATTTATTTTAAATAATCTAAAACAATATTGATTAATATGGCTAGTATATAGTGTAGTTTCCTTATTTTTCTTTTTTGATTAAACCTATTTTAGTTTTAACTTTGTCTGAAATCAATGACTATTACCCCTATTTTCTCTAGTAAATTCTACTCCTGATCATTGTTATTATGTCTCTTTGTATCTACTTCTTAACCTTACTGACTCCTCTGGTTTACTTATACCCAAAGTAGAATTATTACTTAATCTAGCTCCCCTCAAAAATTCCTTCCTTATCCTCTATCTTGACCTTTACCCTCCCTCTTTATATCATTCCTGTTAAACTATGCACTTTATTACATTTCCATTAATCTACACACCTTTCTATACTCTTTACCATCCTATTCCCTCCCTCTTATTTCTTTACAAATTTAGAAGACTTTTATACATACATGTATGTATGTATGTATGTATATATAATATACACATGTGACTTGGATTCTAGAACTATCTGACTTCTAATTCCTAAATCCAATTTTAATGACACTTCTTGTTCTCACACCTTATTCATATAACATACTCTTTTTAAAAAAAACATACTCATAAAAATAATTTAAAATAAAACATAATCACCTTTTTTTTTGCCCTTTCCTGCAAGTTTTGCTTTTTAGAATCACATAACACTCAGCTCTACCCCAGTCTTTCTTTCAAACTACCCAATTACTGATGACAATTTTATATCTAAATATGTGGTTTTACACTTCCAGATATAAAACAGTTTGTCTTTAATGAGTCCCTTGAAATTAGTCTTTAATCTTTATCTTATATTTCTCTTGGACCTTAAATGTTAAATGTTCTAGTAAGTTAAAAAATGATAAAATCTGAGAATTCATTGAATATCCATTTTTTTCATTCAAGATTAAGAATAATTTAGCTATACATTATATTTTTGGTCACTTTCCCAAATCTACTAAGTGACCTGGTATATTTGCACCAGATATATTTTCAGTCTTGTCTATCTTTGTGCATTTAGGGTGGGTTTGGTTTTTTCTTCTTCCAATGAAACAGCAAGTCTGATAGTTTTTATGCCCTAGCAAAGATTACAAGGTGAGAATGGATTCCATAAAGCAATTAGATTAAGAACAAAATTAAGTCCTTAAATTTTTTCAGTGTAACCCAAAGAATTGTTCATTATTTAGGTTAAGTGGAATGTACAATTAGTAGTAATTACTATAATAAATCTAATGAAATGAAAAATAAATAGAAAGTTAAATATAATAACATCAAAATCTAGAGTGATTTGAGTGGGCATGTGGTTTTAGAGAAAATGTGAATTTACAATTTTCCACATTCTTCTTCATATTTTACCCCTTCCTCTCAACATGGGGATAAACACTGTTCTGGGTCTTTTTGTAAATGAGTGCTAGTAAGCATTAGTCTTAGAGAAGGAGAGAAGAGCCAAGGGGTCCACCCCATCTCCTTAGTTTTCTGGTGGTGATTATGAATGAATATCTCTTAGATTGTAGCTTCTAAAAAGGCTTTATTCAGTTCAACTCCAACCATTTTGTTTGATAGTCTGATTCTAATTATCTGATACTTCATCAGGCTAACTTGGAGGGGGAAACCCAAGGAAACCCTGCACCCTCCAGGCACAATTTCACCTGTCCCTTTTCCCTGTGTGAGGCAGATGTACAGTGTAAGTTAGAGAGCATCAGCCCCAAAGTCCTTTGAAATCTGGTTCCATTCTTTCTTTCCAGAGTTATTTCACATTACTATCTCTAATATACATAAATTTCAGTCAGATCAGTCCACATCCGGTTCTCTGTATACACCAGTCCATCTCCTCCCTCAGCAGATCATGAGACCTTTCTCCATTTACTTCTACCTTTTGGAGTTTTCATCTCAGGTTGAAGAAATGTATATTTTTAAAAAATGACTCAAGTTTCTTTGATAAAAGCCTCTTTTCTCATTCAATATTGTAGATAATTTTGCTAGATATAATATTTTTGGCCACAGGCCTAATTCTTTTGATTGTTGGTAGATATGATTGATATGGTCTTTTATTGTGGCTACTAATAAGTCCTGTATACTTCTAATTGAATATTTGAATTGTTTTTTTCTTGTTTCTTGTATAATTTTCTCTTTGATCAGGAGGTTTGGAAATTTGGCAGTAACATTTCTATATGTTTTTTACAAAGGATCTTATTGAGGTAGTGATTGGTGGATTTTTCCTATTTCTATTTTCCCTTCATGTTCTTTCACTGCAGGACAATTTTCTTGGGTTATTTTTTACATTATTACATCAAGGTTCTTTTTTGGGGGTCAAAACTTTCAGGTCCAATTATCTTTATATTTTTTCTTTTTGATCTGTCCTTCAGATCTATCCTTTTTCTTATATTTCACATTCTGTTCTATTTTCTCATTCTTTATAATCTGTTTTGTTATTTCTTGGTCTCTCATAGCTTCACTGGCTTCTCCTTGCCCAATTCTAATTTTCAAAAAATTAATTTCATCTTTGAGACTCTGTATCTCCAGTTCCAATTGGTAGACTTTTTTAAAAATAATGTTCTTGTTTGTCTTTGTTGATTTTTATTTATTTAGTTAGTTTTTCTTCAAGTTACTCTTTGAGGTAGAAGTTTGTTTTTTTTTTTTTTTCAGTGTCTTCCTCTGAAGATGAACCCTGATCTTCCCTGTTTCCATAGTAAGTTTCTATAGTAGAGGTTCTTTTTTCTTTGTCAATTCATTTTTTAAAAATAAAAGGTATTGGAGCAACTAGGTGGCGCAGTGGATAGAGCACCAGCCCTGAAGTCAGGAGGACCTGAGTTCAAATATGACCTCATACACTTAACACTTCTTAGTTGTGTGACCCTGGAGAAGTCACTTAACCCCAATTGCCTCAGCAAAAAAAACCCAAAAAACAAACAACAACAACAACAACAACAACAACAACAACAAAAAACTTAAATAAAATAAGAGATATCAGCATAAGCACCTTTAATTAGGGGATGGTGCTCAAGCTTTCCTTCTGACCAGGAACCCCAAACTAAGAACTCTACTCTCCAGTAAGTACCTGAAGCCAACAGTATCCCTGCCCCATAACCTGTGCATTCAGTGGATGGTCTAATTTCTTTTAGTTTAGGTTGTGTCTCTGCAGTACAGCTGGGTCTGGCATTACCAATCAGCCAAGATTCAGTCAGGCACTCAGAGCTCCACTCCACAAATGGTCCTGGAGGTGAAAGTTTCTAGCTAATTCCTAGATTCCAGCTAAACCTAGCTAGCTTCAGGGGTCCCCACTTGATGTTTTTGAAGAGCTTATCTGGAGGTATTTGTACTTCACATTTGTTAATCCCAGGCCTGGGGTCTTTCTTCACATTTTCTCAGGTTGTGTCTGGAGAACCCCTGTTCTGCCCCAAATCTTCTTGATTTTTCACCGTCTTTATTCATCCTGAAGTGCAAACTTGTTCTATTTGGGAGGGAAATCTGGAGAGCTTGAAATTTACCAACCTATTTCTCCATCTTCCCAGAATCCTCCCAAAGCCTCCTTTCTCAAATAGTTGCTGAGTCAAATTTATTTATTTTTTTTAAAAAAGCCATTATTCAATTGATAAATTGTCAAGGGATATGAACAGGCAATTTTTAGAAGAAATCAAAGCTGTTCTATATACAAAAATGTTCTAAATCACTATTGTTTGGAGAAATGAAAATTAAAATAACTCTAAGGTATCACTTCACACCTATCAGAAATGACAAATGCTCGAAGAGATGAGGGAAAATAACAGGTAATCTAATGAAAAATTGATGGAACTGTGAGCTGGTCCAATCAATCTAGAGAATAATTTGGAACTATGCCTACTTTTTGACCCAACAGTACCATACTTATTTTGGCTACATTGGTTTGAATCAGGCAAAAGAGACCAAATGAAAAGGAAAAGGACAAAAATATTCATAGCAGCTCTTTTTGTGGTGGTAAAGAATTGAAAATTGAGAGGATGCCCATCAATCATGCAGCTAGGTGGCGCAGTGGATAAAGCACCAGGCCTGAAGTAAGGAAGACTCATCTTGAGTTCAAATTTGACATGACACTTAATAGCTGTGTAACTGTGGCCAAGTCACTTAATCCTGTTTGCCTCAATTTCCTCATCTGTAAAATGATCTAGAGAAGCAAATGGCAAACCACTCAAATATCTTTTGCTAAAAAAAAAAAACACCTCAAATAGAGTCAAAAAGAGACAGATGACTGAAATGACTGAACTACAACAATTATCAATTGGGAATGGTTGAATATGTTGTGGCATATGATTGTGAAGAAGTACTATCATACTATAAGAAGTGACAAGGGAGATGGTTTCAGAAAAAGTGTGCTAAGATTAATGTGAATTGAGCAAAACCAAATCATTGTACACAGTAACAGCAATATTGTAATGATGATCAAATGTGAAGGCTTAGCCACTCTAATCAGTATAATGATGGGGGAAAATTCAAAAGACTCACGATGAAAAAAGGTTAACAATCTCCAAAGAGAGAGAACTGATGAATTCTGGGTGGAAATTGTAGTTTTGTCACTTTATTTTACTTGCTTTTTTTTTTTTTTGTGCAATATGGCTAAAATGGAAATAAGTTTTCCATGATTTCACTTGTATAATTATACATAATTTATAATTGATATCATATTGCTTGCCTTTTTAGTGGGTTATAGAGGAGTAGGATGGAGGAAGAAGATTTGGAACTTAAAATTTTTTAAATGCAAGAATTAAAAACAAATAAAAAAATTTTTTTAAAGAAATAATTAAAAGGATAGGTTCAGAGAAACTTTGAAAGACTTGTGTAAATTAATACAAAGTGAAGTGAGCAAAACCAGGATAAAAACTTATACTATGACAACATAATAAATATAAACAATCTTGAAAAACTTAAGAATTCTTAAAATCATTGTAATAACCAACATTTCAGAAAAGTGACAATGAAGTATACTATACACCACCTGAGAGGGGTGATGAACTCAAGATGCAGTATGACACATATTATACACTTTTTTTTGGCTGAGGAAATTGGGGTTAAGTGACTTGCCAGGGTCACACAGCGAGGAAGTAAGTCTGAGGTCAGGTCCCCAGGTTCTCCTGATTTCAGGGCTGATGCTCTATCCACTGTGTTACCTACCTGCCCCTACCATACACTTTTATATATGACAAAATCTGTTTTGCTTGAAAATGCATATTTGTTAAGAAAAGAATTTTTTTTGTTTTTTTCTTTTTTTCCAATTGAGAGTAGGTGGGAGAGAGAAATAAATGCAAGAGTATTCTGGAATCAACTTATCTGGGTTCCTGGGTTTATCGGAACCAATTGTTAAATTTTTAGTCTGTACATTTACCCTCTGAAAATTGGGAAATTCTAAAAATCAAGGCTTGATTTACCATTTTGTTGTTTATTTAGACTTAAGAATGTGATAGAGAAAATGTTAATAATGCATATTAAACTTAAAAGTGTGTATACATATATTTATTTTCAGAGAACCAGGTATTAAATATTTACCAGCATACCTCTGGAAAAATGTTTGTTAGTTTAAAAAATTAACTTAAAACAAAGTAAATATACCACTTTGTACACAGGTTTAAAAACTTTTTTTTCATCTCAGTTTACTTTCTGATCCCTCTCCATCCCAGATGTTAGTTCTTCCTCCTCTCAAATATTTTGCAAAGTGTAGATTCTGTATTTATTTAATTATATATTGATTTGAATCCCTTTAACTCAGTTCCTACCAGCACAGATTGTCACAAATTTTCACAGATTTTTATATTTGTTTCTTATATGTTTAATAAATGTTTATTGAATCGAATTATGTTAATAATGAATATCCTTGTATATTCCTGGATTCCTGGATTTATTGTATAAACTTCTACTATTTCTCCATTATAGATATGGCTAACTATTTTTAGATAACTGCTTCTGATTATATTTAAGTATGATCATTCTATAACTAAGATTTTTAGCATTTTGACATAAACAAGTACTGTTTTTTATGGAAAACTTTTTCTGCATTTAATAATATGATCTCATATCTTTTAGTTATTTGTAAGATTAATTAAACTATTTCCCTCCCTAATGTTTGAACCATTCTCACATCCTTACACAGCTATGTAGCACAGTGGATAAAGCACTGGATCTGGAATTAGGAAGACCAAATTCAGTTTCAAAAACTTACTAGTTGTGTGACCCTAAGGAAGTCATTTAACCTCTGTTTGCCTCAGTTTTCTTATCTCTAAAATGAGGGTGATAACAGAACTCAACTCCCAGGGTTATAGAAGAAGAAGAAATTAAAGTACCGTATATACACGAGTATAAGCCGACCCGAATATAAGCCGAGGCCCCTAATTTTAACCCAAAAATCTGGGAAAACTTATTATATCAGTAGGTTTAGGTAGCGCACCGGTGCCGCAGAGGAGGAGAGCGGGTGCCAGCATTAGTATACAGTTCGGTTACCGACTGTGATACTACAGGAACAGCCGCATCACCGTAGCAACGGCCGGCCCTGTAGTATCACAGTCGGCACTCGCGCTGTATACTACACAGCAGGGGGGCATTCAAAGGGATATTTACACATGTTTTATCTAGTGACTAGAGTATAAGCCTAGCAGGGGATTTTCTGCCCAAAAATTGGGCAGAAAAACTCGGCTTATACTCGAGTATATATGGTACTTTGCAAATCTTAAAGTTCTATTTAAATGTTAGTTATTTTTATTTTATTATTATCTCTGTGTAATTTGCCTTTGCCCATGCTCAGAGGGAACAGAAATTTCAGGAATGGAAATAATCTCCTGGATAGGTGATTTTTTCCAGATTTCCATTTGCCATGATTTTGGATCTTTGAAGGGACTTGTAATTTGAAAAAGAAGATGGAAACCAGAGTTGGAAAAAAGACAACATAAGAAAAGATCTTACTGAATCATGTGGAAGCCTGGGGCCAGGTCCAGCTTTTAGAGAGAGATATCCTGGCAGTGTCCCCCACTCTCATACTGTTCTAATACACCAAGACTCTATGAGGTTTCATTTGCAGGCAGCAGCCATCAGAACCAAAGGACCAAGCCAAACAGACTTCTGAGAACTGAAGGAGTAGTGAGACACATAACCAAACCACTTTCTTTAACTACATCTTAGGAGAAAACTGAGCAGATCATCCACTTTCTATCTTCTATCTTCTGTTTCCTTAAAAGCTGCAACTTATTGTATTTTTTGATACTTATCAATTTAGCCCCTTCAATATAATAGCTGCCAATGCTGACTAGTATGGTTAATACAATATGATGAAAGTTGAGAAGATGTAGTTTCTTTTGTTCTTGAAGACAGACATTTACAAAGAGAGAGCTGATCTGGGAGAGAAGTAGAGGTTTGCTTTTCTTTTTAGAGTAGTAGTTTTCAAAGTGTGCTCCTTTGAGACCTTTCAGGGATACCTTAGGGTAAAAATTACTTCTATAATATTTTTATAGTATTTAGATATAATATATTAATATTATTATACATATGCTACATATTTATTTATATATTTATTATTTGTATATTATATTTACAATTAATTATTATAATATAAGATTATATGTTGATATATTGATTATAATATATTTTATGATATTAATTCCTAATATGATAAACATTGATAGATATGACCCATGAAAGCTCTTTGGATAGTCCCTTATAATTTTTAATAAAGTAAAAGGATCCTGAGATCAAAAAGTTTGAAAATTTTTTTTTTGAGATATTATAGACTATTCTTTTATCAAAACAAATGAAGATGGGATGAAGGAAGCCACCTGGTTCCTCATGGGAAAGAGAAAGAGTTTATCATAATCATCTCTTAGTCTACTTAGAAAGGCAGCCATGGAAACTGAAGGTCTAAATAAGGTGAGGTCTGGGAAACTTGGTGTTTGAAAGTGCTATGGGCTTTGTGTGATTGAGTTGTTGGGGGATTTATAGTTTCTGTCTGAGTAATTTGGGTACTGAATATTGCCACAGATATTTATCCATTTTCTTTATATTTTCAGTTTTTATGGCATTTAATTGGATATAATAGTATGAAAGTAAACTGATTAAAAATCTTTGAGATGAATATCACAAAAGAATATTAGGACAATATTGTTATCTAAAGCCCTTGGTCTCACCCACATGAGAAGTCCCTTATTGGCCTTTCTTTAGCTTCCAATTCTGAAGCAACTACTCTTTACTAATTCCCCTTTCTCCTTACCAATGACATAGTCACTTTCTGAGTAGAAACTGGCTAAATGTTTAAGAAAGAAAGGTGGATCACTCTTTGCAGATGATATGATGGTATACCTAGAGAACCCCAGAGATTCTACTAAAAAGCTATTAGAAATAATTCATAATTTTAGCAAAGTAGCTGGCTACAAAATAAATCCCCATAAATCCTCAGCATTTTTATACATCACCAACAAAACCCAACAGCAAGAGATACAAAGAGAAATTCCATTCAGAATAACTGTTGATACCATAAAATATTTGGGAATCTATCTACCAAAGGAAAGTCAGGAATTGTATGAGCAAAATTATAAAAAAGTCTCCACACAAATAAAGTCAGACTTAAATAATTGGAAAAATATTAAGTGCTCTTGGATCGGCCGAGCGAACATAATAAAGATGACAATACTCCCTAAACTAATCTATTTATTTAGTGCTATACCAATCAGACTTCCAAGAAAATACTTTAATGATCTAGAAAAAATAACAACAAAATTCATATGGAACAATAAAAAGTCGAGAATCTCAAGGGAATTAATGAAAAAAAAATCAAATGAAGGTGGCCTAGCTGTACCTGATCTAAAATTATATTATAAAGCAGCAGTCACCAAAACCATTTGGTATTGGCTAAGAAATAGATTAGTGGATCAGTGGAAAAGGTTAGGTTCACAAGACAGAATAGTCAACTATAGCAATCTAGTGTTTGACAAACCCAAAGACCCTAACTTCTGGGATAAGAATTCATTATTTGATAAAAACTGCTGGGATAATTGGAAATTAGTATGGCAGAAATTAGGCATGGACCCACACTTAACACCATATACCAAGATAAGATCAAAATGGGTCCATGACCTAGGCATAAAGAACGAGATTATAAATAAATTAGAGGAACATAGGATAGTTTATCTCTCAGACTTGTGGAGGAGAAAGAAATTTGTGACCAAAGATGAACTAGAGACCATTACTGATCACAAAACAGAAAATTTTGATTACATCAAATTAAAAAGCCTTTGTACAAATAAAACTAATGCAAACAAGATTAGAAGGGAAGCAACAAACTGGGAAAACATCTTCACAGTTAAAGGTTCTGATAAAGGCCTCATTTCCAAAATATATAGAGAACTGACTCAAATTTATAAGAAATCAAGCCATTCTCCAATTGATGAATGGTCAAAGGATATGAACAGACAATTTTCAGAGGATGAAATTGAAACTATTACCACTCATATGAAAGAGTGTTCCAAATCATTATTGATCAGAGAAATGCAAATTAAGACAACTCTGAGATACCACTACACACCTGTCAGATTGGCTAAGATGACAGGAAAAAATAATGATGAATGTTGGAGGGGATGCGGGAAAACTGGGACACTAAAGCATTGTTGGTCTAGTTGTGAACGAATCCAACCATTCTGGAGAGCAATCTGGAATTATGCCCAAAAAGTTATCAAATTGTGCATACCCTTTGATCCAGCAGTGTTTCTATTGGGCTTATATCCCAAAGAAATACTAAAGAAGGGAAAGGGACCTGTATGTGCCAAAATGTTTGTAGCAGCCCTATTTGTAGTGGCTAGAAACTGGAAAATGAATGGATGCCCATCAATTGGAGAATCGCTGGGTAAATTGTAGTATATGAATGTTATAGAATATTATTGTTCTGTAAGAAATGACCAGCAGGATAAATACAGAGAGGACTGGAGAGACTTACATGAACTGATGCTAAGTGAAATGAGCAGAACCAGGAGATCATTATACACTTCGACAACGATATTGTATGAGGACATATTTTGATGGAAGTGGATTTCTTTGACAAAGAGACCTAACTGAGTTTCAATTGATAAATGACGGATAGAAGCAGCTACACCCAAAGAAAGAACACTGGGAAACGAATGTGAATTATCTGCATTTTTGTTTTTCTTCCCAGGTTATTTATACCTTCTGAATCCAATTCTCCCTGTGCAACAAGAGAACTGTTCGGTTCTGCAAACATATATTGTATCTAGGATATACTGCAACATATCTAACATATATAGGACTGCTTGCCATCTAGGGGAGGGGGTGGAGGGAGGGAGGGGAAAAATCGGAACAGAAACGAGTGCAAGGGATAATGTTGTAAAAAAATTACCCTGGCATGGATTCTGTCAATATAAAGTAATTATTAAATAAAAATTAAAAAAAAAAAGAAGAAAAAAAAAAAAAGAAGGAAAGGTGGGAAGTCCATTAGTGTAGACCATTGTACATATTTTCAGATTTTGGCTATGTATTGATCAGTTTTGCCAATTTCCTTTTCTTTACAAAAATATTTAGTTTTAGGGGCAGCTATATGATGCAGTGGATAGAGCACCAGCCCTGAAGTCAGAAGGACCTGAGTTCAAATTTTGCCCCAGACACTTAACACTTCCTGGCTGTGTGACCCTGGGCAAGTCATATAACACCAATTGCCTCAACAAAAACAAAACAAAACAAAATTTAGTTTTGGGGTGGCTCTCTTGGTAAGGAAAGAAAGAGAGTGGGGGAAATTTTGGTGATGTTTAAAACATGTTATCAATAATTTTTCTTTAAGTTTAAGAAGGAACTCTAAATGGATTAATATGGCAACCAGATTTAGAGAAGGATCATTTTTGTCTAATTAAGAGGTGGGTAGGTGGCACAGTGAATTAAAGCATCTCTCTGGAATCAGGAAAAGCTGACTTCAAACCTGGACTCATACACGAGTTACATGATCCTGGACAAATCATTTAAAATCTTCTTGCCTTCAGTTTCCTCATCTATATAATGAGGATAATAGCATTATTATCCTTCTAGAGTTGTTATAAGGATCAAATGAGATAATAATTGTAAAATACTTAGCACAGTGCCCTATGATTTCATTGTAAAGGGAAATGGGACATTCTCCATCTTCTAGTGCTAGTCCCTATCTTCTCTACAATTTATAGTTTTAGAAGATTGTTTGGGACACTGTAGTGTTCTAGTTAGTTTTCTGGAGGTCTCTGGACCAGCCTTTGTTTCAGCAAAGTAATCACCACGAGAATAGCCAGATGTTAAAGTCCAAATTCTTTGTTATCTCCTTCAAAGTCTGGTCTCCTTGTCTGGGGCTTTGGCTAGCTTTCTTGGAGGCCTTCTGGAGTCTTGGTTTCAGTGGAGAAGCCAACGAGAAGAGCCTGACACCACGGTGGGGTGAGATGGAATGAATCTGTCTGGCTGAGTCTGTACCAGCTTATATGCTCTATTCTAATTACATTATCATAGGACTGAATCTTGTAGAATATGTGTCAATATTGTGGAACTATATTAAGTACTAAGTACATGTACTGAACTAGAGAACCACCATACTAAACTAGATAACCATTGTATTATCAATTCCACTGACTTAACACCTTTTAAGAATCCTTGTTTCAAGTACAGAGTTCTGGCCCATAACAGGACACTGAAGAGTTAAGTGACATCCCCTATCCCAACATCTTCTCTCCCCTCACCCCAGCACTTGAACTAGCTTGTATTGATTTTTCAGATTCATAGAATGGAAGAATTTGAGGACTGGAAGAGCCCTTAGAGGCCATCATTCCCCAAAAGGAATCCTGACTTATAACACACTTGATAAGGGGTCATCCACTTTCTACTTGAAGACCTCCAGAAAGGTATAAAGCATGACCTCTGAAGGCAGCTCATTCCACTTAAGGATAGTTATAATTGTGAGGAAGATTTTTCTGACATCAAGCTTACATTTGCAAACTCTTTGCAACATCTACACATTGCTCCTGGTTCTGTCCTTTGGAACTAAACAGAACACATCTAATCCCTCCTCCATATGACAGTTATCCAAATACTTGAAGTTAGTTATCTTACCCCATCTTTGGCTCATATACCTTTTTTTCTTCTCTAACCTAAAAATCCTCAGATATCTAGCCACTATACTGTAATGCCTTTGATCTGATCATAGGATATAAGATTTGTCTGGTTGTTATGTTGTTTCAGTTATGTCCAACAGTTCATGCCCCTATTTGGGGTTTTCTTGGGAAAAATACTAGAGTGCTTTGCCATTTGTTTCTCCAGTTAATTTTACAGATGAAGAAACTGAGGCAAATGGGGATAAATGACTTGCCCAAGGTCACACAGCTAGTAAGCATCTAAGCCTAGATTTAAACTCAAGAAAATGAGTCTTTATGACTTCATGCCCAGTACTTTATCTACTATATCACTTTGCTGCCAGATTTATCTTAAAGTAACCATAAAATCCATCTATTCCAACCCTCTTATCTTATACCTAAAGAAATTAAAACCCAGGGAAATTAAGTAATTAGCAGAAAGTTATTTAAGTAGTAATTGGCAAAGTCTGAATCCAAATCTCAGTTATATGACTCTAAATCCATTTCTTTTATAGAAATTAGAGCTGGAAGGCTCCTTTAGAGTTCATTGTGAGATTTTATACCAGTCCTTTTGAATCCTCATAGAGGACCATTTCCAGTCCCTGGATCTGATATGATAGACTTTTATAATCAGTGGATTCATTACATCTTGCTGATGAAAGCCCATCCTTCACAAGCATGGATCATAATCTCTTTGCTTTTTTTATTTTGTACAATGCTTTTCCAAATCCTGTGTTTTGGTTTACTTGGTAAAGATACTCAAGATCATCAAATCAAGTTATCTCTGCAATTGTTTTTATTAACTAATTTTGTAACATAATTTTGAGAGCTACTTTTCTGGATGAGAAATGCTAAGCTGTGCTCTTTTTTGCTTGCCAAATGTCTTTTGTAATATAATAATGAAACACAGGTCAATTACATGATGCAATGACTAGAGCACAAGTTTTGAATTAGGAAGGCTTGTGTTCAAATCTGGCCTTAGACCCGCTTGTCTTAGTTTTCTCATCTGTAAAATGAGCTGAAGAAGGAAATGGCAAACCACTCCAGTATCTCTGTCAGTGAAACCCCAAATGGGACCACAAAGAGTTCAGCACAACTGAAATGACAGAACAACAATAAACACAATGTTTTCTCACATATTCCATAATATGGTAACCAGGAGATCATGAGTAAAAGCCTGCCTGTCTATTTACTTCTCATGTTTTTAATCAAAGATACTCTTATAAGACCATTCTCAAAAAGATGTTGTAGAGATAAAAAAAATAATTTTTACCAAGCAATAAATTTTGATTTTTTACATTTCCCTTTTCTTGGACCATGTCATCTGCAATGATTTCAATTCTTTTTTCTTATTTCTTAGCAATATCATTAGAAAGCAATCTTTGAGTGCCTTTATAATTGTATTACTTCCCAGCACAGATTTTTTTTGTTTGTTTTTGCTGAAGACCAACCTTCCCTAGCACTTCTTCTTACATGTCACTGTTAACTTCCTCATTACTGTTACTTTCTTAAACTTTCTCATATAGAATTTTGGGTACTGAGGTGTTAAAGTCCAAATGAATGATTCTACTACTAATAGTGATGAGAATATATTGTTATATTTTTAAAATTGTCAAATCTATTGCATTTTTCACATTTTTATTATCTTTTCAGTTTTCTCTCTCTATTTTGGCCAACATTTTGTCAGGTTTCTTTTCCCCTTTACTGCTTTTCATGATTTTTGAGGTGAATGTTGCTTATAATTTCTTATATGTTTTATACATGAATTTATAATCTAAGCAAAAGTAATTCTTAGCTGCCACTTAATTTGAAAAGGAGACAAGTATTCACTGAATGAGACAGTTTCAGCTTCCTTTTGATCATTGTCACTACCATGGCTGTTTATGGCTAATCTCACTAAGAAATGGTCATCCATTAGAGTTAGTCTTTTAACCATTTTCCATTTTTCAAAATTAACATTTATTTCAATAAATCAAGCCAATTCTGTTGTGACTGAACGCAATGGCTTCTCATTTATATTTTCATCTGGAGAGTTGATAATTGATAAATATAGCTGATTCAAGGAGGAGGGGGCAAATCCCACAATGATAGCCAATTATTTCCCGTGCTGAATAGTATACATACATACATATATATATATGTATATATATATATGTATATATATATATTTATGTTGTTTGATGGTACTCAAGTCTAGTGTCTTTAAATTCTCTTTTTTATGGCATATAGGCTTATAAATAATCCAAAATTTATAAACCTTTGGTTTCTTTCATTTCTTAACTCTCAACCATATTTTCATTGTATTTTTCACCAATCTTCCTTGTGAAATTTATCAACTATTAAAATAAATATTGAGTTGGGATCATGAGATCATAAATTTAGAGTTGGAAATTGCTTTATAGATTATCTCCTCTAACTCCATCATTTTGCAACTGAGAAAACTGGAATTCAGAAAAATTAAGTAATTTGCCCAAGGCTTATTGGCAAGCAGCAGAAGCAGCTTGTAAAGCCAGGTGCTCTAATTCTGCTACCAGTATTCCGTGTCCCTTGGAGGATCTTATCGTATTCTCTGTAGAATTTCTCTTCTCTTCTTCATTCTTTACTAATTTAGCTCATAGTTTAGCTCATAGGCTACAGGAGCCTTCAAAATCATCTATTTGCTTTTGAAAGAATAAATAAAATGACCAATGCCCCCATGAAATCATGTTTCTTATGATTTGAGATAAAGAATGAAAACGAATTCACTTACTCCTTTTTTCACTTTCCTGAGAACTTGTTAGAGATCTTTACATTTAATTTTACATTACATTTAATTTTAAATCACATCTAATTTTACATTAAATTAAATTAATTATGGTTTATTGTATCATATATGGGTAATAAGTATGTATACAACTCAGTCCATTAATTTGTTTATTAAACATGGATTTCATTTTTAGGGCATTATCACAATTAATTTTCAGGCTAGGTAAAAAAATGATTCTTCTGTCCTTTCTGAGCTTCTATTATTCCATTTTCTACTTTTCTTTATTTTGCAGGTCACTACAACCAAAGAATTCAAAATCTATTTAGTGGCCAACATAATGGTGATGAGCATCTTTGTACTTGTACTTCTTGCATTCAGACAGTGGCTGTTGTCTGCTATCAAGGCTTTTAAGACCTTCCAGACCTGGGGTCGTCTTCAGGTAATAATGAGACATCAGATCACATTTTGTGGAGATCCTATTCTCTACACTACCTAGTTTCCTTTAATACTTGAATGTTCAGAAACAACCAAGAGGAATTGTACAAAATGACATTTTTGCCTGTGTACTTCATACTACTAGTTCTACTTATTATTCTGATCATTTGGAATAACAGGAACTGTTTAAAGTTTCTCAAGGACATTTTTCGTGTTAACTTTTCAATTTTTTTCAAATTTCCACCATTGCCAATTTATTCTCAATCACCTGTTTTCAAAAGTGATATTCCTTTTTGCTTCTTGACTATTATCCTAGTTTGCTAATTAAAAAAAAAGTTAAACAGATTCTTTTTTCCATAAACTTATTTCTTGCCCCATAAACTGTTAACCAATAGTTAACAATATTTATGACTAAAACCAGCTCTAACATATGTAAACAATGTTGTTAGTTGCTTTTTTTTAAAGGTTTTTCACAGCTTTTGGAATTACAGAATGATAGTTGGAAACAATGATGGGTAGTTATGAGAAGTTTGAATTGATGGCTTTGGAAAAATAGCAAGGAATGAGGTGCTAATTTAGAATAATAGGAAGAGCATTAACTTTGAATTCAAAAGGCTTGTGGTATCTTGGTCACTTCATCTTTATGGCCCTTAGTTCCTCATTTATAAAAGGATAAAGGTATACTAGATAATTGCCAAGATCCTTTCTAGAGCTCAATTCAATTAGCTTATTTCTCAGCTTTCCCCTTCACATACTCTATATTGTAGAAGAAACTACTATCCCCAATTACCCTATCCTTCACCCTTTTCTATATTTTTGGTGTACATCCTTTTTACATGGAATGCATTTGGCCCTTATCTCTTCCTCTGTCTATCCCTATCTCTGTTTTTTGAAATCCTTTTCATATTTCAAGGCTCATCTCCATGAAACCTTTCCTCATTTTGGATCCAGCTCTAAATTGTGTGATCCTAAGGAATGTAACATGAAGCTTTAGAATGGCAGTTGGAAGTAGGAAGTTGGGAGGGGGTGGATAGAAATGATAGTTTAGAATAACAGTTGGGAGTAGGTGGTTAGAAATGCAAGTGGATATCTGAAGAAAGGGAACTGCCAATTGAGTTATATTGAGCAGGACTTTGCAAGCTTTTAGTTCTAATATTTCCTCCACTTGTCACTGTGTGGAGGAGGTTCTGATGCTTTTCTTTTTTCCCTCTTAATTAAAACAACACTTCACCCCTTGAAATAACTCAGATATTTATGAATGTATTTAATAACTTTTCAAAAAGGATAATTATAGATAGTGTGTATGAGATACAAGGATACAAGTTCAATATATGGGCATTAAGTAATCAAATAGAAATCAATTAATGCCATTAGTTGGTTTTGTGCAAGTATACTATTAAACCAAATGATTTTATAACAGCAATTAGGTATTGATGAATTGTAGATTTTAGAGCTGGAAGAGGCTTTTGTGATCCAATTTAACACTCTTGTTTTGTAACCTGAAACCTAGAGAAGGGACTTATTAAAGGTCACATGGTAAATAGCCGAGCTGTGAATGGAGTACTAAGACAAGAGCTTCAAATCTGGAGTTTTTTCTGTTAGACTACCCTTTTCCCATTGAAATAACCTTATAAATGACTAATTACCATTACAGAGGATTGATCATTGACAACAGCAAAATTGTGTTGATCAGGTCATTGCAATATGAAGTATGTCACAAGTATTTTTCTCTAAGTATCAGGATGCATATGGGGGTGGTGGAAACATATGTATTTTTTATTTGATATATGTTGTAATATATTTTGAACTAAAATGACAATGAGACTGGGTAATAAAAATAATATAATAGCTTAAGGTTATTATTCAAATTATTTTCCATTTATTACAAGATTTAATCCTCACAATAACTTTGTAAAGAAATTTGTGGGTATTATTCCTATTTTATACTGAAAAAATGGCCCCAGGAAGTAAATTGACATATCCATGGTCATCACCTGGTAAGTTGCAGAGAGTTAGGATTTGGTCTTAGGCATTTTTTTTTTTTATGTTGAAATACATGTTAGCTCCAATATGTGTATACATATTTTATACAGTTAATTTTGTTGCACAAGAAAAATCAGTTCAAGAAGGAAGAAAAAGAAAAACAGAAAAAAATGCAAGGAAATAACAACAGAGGGAGTGAGAATGCTATGTTGTGTTCCACACTCTGTTCCCATGGTTCTCTCTCTGGGTGTAGATGATTCTCTTCATCACTGCACAGGTGGAACTGGTTTGAATCATCTCAATGTTGAAGAGAGCCATGTCTGTCAGAATTGATCGTCATATTGTCTTTTTGTTGCCATGTATAATGATCTCCTGGTTCTGCTCATTTCAATTTGCATCAGTTCATGTAGATCTCTGCAAACCTCTCTGAAATCATTCTGCTGGTCGTTTCTTACAGAACAATAGTATTCCCTAGCATTCATATACCATAATTTATTCAGCCATTCTCCAATTGATGGGCATCCACTCAGTTTCCAGTTTCTTGCCACTACAAAGAGGACTGCCACAAATATTTTTGCACATGTGGGTCCCTTTCCCTCCTTTAAGATTTCTTTGGGATATAAGCCCAGTCTTATATCTGCTGGGTCAAAGGGTATGCACAGTTTAATAAATTTTTGAGCATAGTTAGTTCCAATTCCTCTCCAGAATGGTTGAATATGTTCACAGTTCCACCAACAATGTATCAGTGCCCAATTTCTTATATTCCCTCCAACATTAGTCTTTATCTTTTCCTGTCATCTTAGCCAATCTCAGAGGTGTGTAGTGGTTATCTCAGAGTTGTCTTAATTTGCATTTCTCTGATCAATATTGATTTGGAGCACCTTTTCATATAACTAGAAATAGTTTCAATTTCGTCATCTGAAAATTGTCTATTCATATCCTTTGATCATTTATCAATTGGAGAATGGCTTGATTTCTTATAAATTTGAGTAAATTCTCCATATATTTTGGAAATGAGGCCTTTATCAGATCCTTTGGATGTAAAAATGTTTTCCCAGTTTATTGCTTTCCTTCTAATCTTGTCTGCATCAGTTTTGTTTGTACAAAAACTTTTAAACTTAATATAATTACAATTATCCCTATTGTGATCAATAATGATCTCTAATTCTTTTTTGGTCACAAATTCCTTCCTTCTCCTCAAATCTGAGAGGTAAACTATCTTATGTTCTTATAATTTGTTTATAGTATCATTCTTTATGTCTAGAGCATGAACCCATCTCAACCTTATCTTGGTATACAGTGTTAAGTGTGGGTTCATGTATAGTTCCTGCCCTACTAGTTTCCAATTTTCCCAACAGTTTTTGTCAAATGCTAAATTCTTATCCCAAAAGGTGAGGCTTTTCAGTTTGTCAAATACTAGGTTGTCATAGTCATTGGCTATTTTGTTCTGTGAATCTAACCTATTCCAATGATGCAACTGATGACCCCTGCTTTATAACATAGTTTTAGATCTAGTACAGCCAGGCCACCTTCATTTGCTTTTCTCTTCATTAATTCCTTTGAAATTCTTGACCTTTTGTTCTTCCAGATGAATTTTGTTATTTTTTTCTAGTTCAGTAAAATAGTTTCTTGGGAGTTTGAGTAGTATAGCACTAAATAAATAGATTAGTTTAGAGAGTATTGTCATCTTTATTGTATTTGCTCAACCTATCCATGAGCATTTAATATTTTTCCAAGTGCTTAGATCTGACTTTATTTGTGTGGAAAGTGTTTTGTAGTTTTGCTTATATAGTTCCTAACTCTCCCTTGGCAGATAAATTCCCAAATATTTCATATTATCAATAGTTATTTTAAATGGAATTTCTTTTTGTATCTCTTGCTGTTGGATTTTGTTAGTGATGTATAAGAATGCTAATGATTTATGTGGATTTATTTTGTATCCTGCAACTCTGCTAAAGTAATAGATTATTTCTCATAGCTTTTTAGTTGATTCTCTGGGGTTGTCTAAGTATACCATCATATCATCTGCAAAAAGTGATAATTTGGTTCCCTCATTACCTACTCTAATTCCTTTAATCTCTTTTTTCCCTCTTATTGTCAAGGCTAGCATTTCTAATATAATATTGAATAGTAATGATGAGAGTGGGCAACCTTGTTTCACTCCTGTTCTTAGTGGGAACGGTTCCAGTTTATCCCCATTGCATATGACGCTTGCTAATGGTTTTAAATAAATGCTTCTGACTATTTTAAGGAAAAGTCCATTTATTCCTATACTCTTTAGTGTTTTTTAATAGGAATGGATGTTGGATTTTATCAAATGCTTTTTCTGCATCTATTGAGATACTCATATGATTTTTGTTTATTAGGTTATTGACGTAGTAAATTATGCTAATAGTTTTCCTAATATTGAACCAGCCCTGCATTCCTGGCATAAACTTGTTTGTGGTCTATTATCCTGGGGATGATTATCTGTAATCTCTTTTCTAATATTTTGTTTAAGATTTTTGCATCAATATTCATTAGGAAGATTGGTCTATAATTTTCTTTCTCTGTTTTCATCCTACCTGGTTTAAGTATCAGTACCATGTCTGTGTCATAAAAGGAATTTGGTAGGAGTACTTCATTCCCTCTTCTTTCAAATAGTTTATATAGTATTGGAGTTAATTGTTCTTTAAATGTTTGGTAGAATTCACATGTAAATCCATCTGGTCCTGGGGATTTTTTCTTAGGGAGAGCTTATTCTATTTTTTGTTCTAAAATGGGACTATTTAAGTATTTATTCCCTCTTCTATTAATCTGGGCAATCTATATTTTTGTAAGTACTCCTCAATTTCACTTAGATCATCAAATTTATTGGCATAATGTTGGGCAAAGTAACTCCTGATAATTGCTCTAGTTTCCTCTTCATTGGTGGATACTTCTCTCTTTTCATTTTTGAGACTAACAATTTGGTTTTCCTCTTTCCCAATCTCAGGTATTTTGACTACTAATTTAGCAGCATTTCATGGCTATCTTAGGTGTGAATATGTTGGAAATTGCCTCTAATCCATAATCAACTCTTTTTGTTAATCAAAAACACACCTTTATTTTAAAAGATACCTTTATTGATAAAGTACTAATTTCTATTTAAAAATAAAGTAAGACATGAATTGCAGCAAAGGTGTTGTATTCACACACTTAGGTATGATTGAAGAATCCTTGCTAAAGTAACTATTATTAAGATTTCATATAAATCATTTTGTGTGTAAGCATTTGGATTTAGTTAATTTGTTAAATACAATCATCTCTGGATGATGTCAAGGCTTATTCACATCTTTGGCCCATCTTATTGTCTGATCCAGCCAATTTACAACTACTTATCAATGAAGTTTATCAAAGCTGATAGGACTCAATAGCATCGCTCTTTGTTATTACCATTGTGTGAAAATATTAACTCTTATACAAAAGGCAGCCCTGTTTGTAGTGGCTAGAAACTGGAAATTGAATGGATGCCCATCAACTGGAGAATGGCTGGGTAAATTGTGGTATATGAATGTTATGGAATATTATTGTTCTGTAAGAAATGACCAGCAGGATGAATACAGAGAGGCTTGGAGAGACTTAAATGAACTGATGCTAAGTGAAATGAGCAGAACCAGGAGATCATTATATACTTCGACAACGATATTGTATGAGGATGTATTCTGATGGAAGTGGATTTCTTTGACAAAGACTCAGTTTCAATTGATAAATGATGGACAGAAGCAGCTGCACCCAAAGAAAGAACACTGGGAAACGAATGTGAACTATTTGCATTTTTGTTTTTCTTTCTGAGTTTTTTTACCTTCTGAATGCAATTCTCCCTGTGCAACAAGAGAACTGTTCAGTTCTGCAAACATATATTGTATCTAGGATATACTGCAACATATCTACCATATATAGGACTGCTTGCCATCTAGGGGAGGGGGTGGAGGGAAGGAGGGGAAAAAACGGAACAGAAACGAGTGCAAGGGATAATGTTGTAAAAAAAATTACCCTGGCATGGATTCTGTCAATATAAAATTATTATAAAATAAAATAAAATATTTTTTAAAAATAATAAAAAAACAGATGAGGAAAAGAAAAAAAAATTTCTTATACAAAGGTCCCTCTGACCTATATCAATATCAAAATTCTAAGATACTGTTTGTTAATTACCAACTCACTGACAGAATCTCTAAATGAAATAAATCCTTTTCTCTAACATTACCCCATCCCTGTACTAATATCTACTGTCCCAATTTTTCTTAACCATATAAATCAATTAAAATAGAATATTATTTAAACTATCTTCTTAAGGGAAACACATGTTGGACTCTTTAGATGAATATAAAAAAAAAAAGAAGGGGAAGGGAACAAGCATCTATTAAGTGCATATTATGTGCCAGGCAGTGTGCTAAGCACTTTATAAATATTATCTGACTTGATTTTGGACTGATTAGAGGAAAACCACTTGAAACTTTCAATAAGTGCTAGTTTTTCAGAATAAGTGCCTCTCTCTGGGATATAGATCACATATCTCAAAAAGATTTTGAACACTAACTCAGAAAAGACAAAAGTCCTCTGACTTGATCACATCCATAGAGAACCTTTGAGATCTAAGAGCTTTCCCAGAATTTGACAGTTTGTTATCACAACTTTGTTAAGAATTCTGCAAATATTGTTAAACCATTGCATGATCTTACAAGTATACACGATTGAAGCAATCCAGAAAGAAGCATGATAGCAAAAAATGTGATCTTGTTATAAAACCCACAACAGCCTCTAGAAACTGATGGATTCTAAGTGGAAATAAGTGTTCAAAGACATGGTCAAGTTTCCTCACATATTCCCTAGTATTGATTTATGCTGATTCACAGAAGCCTTTTTTTCTCCTGCTTTGTAGGTACCACTCTAGAAGGCATAAAAGTCTTCCTGTCACCAATAGGGTGCTAGTCACCAGAAAGTAGCAGAAGACTAATGAATGTCTTGTTTGTCCATATACATGATGAAGTGCTTCACTTTAAAGTAGGATGTCACTGAAAAGTTCAAACAATATGTATGAAGTGGTTTGGTAGTAGATTCAAGTATGGACTAACAACAATTCACTGACATATTCTGACTGATGCCAAGTTAGATATTGCTTGCCAGATATGAATAGTGGTACTAGGCACTTCAACTTTAGCCTCTGCTTCTGGCTAGGGAAGATTAATACATATGCAGATGCCTTGTTCTTTCTTTTTCTTTCTTTGCTGAGGCAATTGGGGATAAGTGACTTGCTCAAGGTCACACCACTAGGAAGTGTTAAGTTTCTGAGGCCGGATTTGTACTCAGGTCCTCCTGACTTCAGGTCTGGTGCTCTATCCACTTTGCCACCTAGTTGCCCCCAGATGCCTTGTTCTTAAAGCTTTGAGATAGTAACTGGACTTCCAAGACCTAAGATAGTAGAGCTTTGTGGTAGAGTAAATTGCTTTAAAGGAATAATTTTCCCAACTTCACCTTCAAACAACCATAAAATAGTACCCCAAAACAAATCCTGGAACAGCAGGACCAGTAAAAAGAGAGAGTGAATTAATCTATAGATTCAGAACAGACAATGTCAGAATCATTGGATTATCTGAAAACCATAATCAAAAAGAGGACTGGGATAGCATCTTTGAAGAAATAATCAAGGAAATCTACCCTGCTTTCCTAGAACCAAAGGGCAAAATATACAATGAAAGAATTCACTGATCAACACAGGAAAGATATAGCAAAGTAAAAACTTCAAGAAACATTATATCCAAATTACAAAATTATAAGATCAAGGGAAAAATATTCCAAGTGGCCAGAAAGAAACAACTCAAATATTGGGAAGCCACAATCAGGATTATGCAGGACTTAACAACTAACATTAAAGGATCAGAGGTCATAGAAATGATTCTAGAAAGCAAAGAAGCTAGGACTACAATCAAGAATCACTTACCAAGTGAAATTAAGTATAATATTGCAAGGGGAAAAGAAGGATCATTTAATGAAATAGAAGGATTTCAAGTTTCATAAGGAGACTACCTGAATTGAACAAAAATTTGATCTGCAATATCAAGACCCCAACAAGCATAAACAGTTAAAAAGGGAAAGAAAACATAAGAGATTTAATAGAACTGAACTGTTTACATCTCTACATGAGAAGATGATACTTGTAATTTTAAAAATTGTGCCATTAATAGAACAGCTAGAAGGAATATATATTTAAAAAATAAGGAATGAGAAAAAGGAATATACTGGTGCAAAAGAAAGGGAGAGGTAGTAGGGTGCATTATTTCACTTAAAAAGGTGCAAAAGAGGTGCATATTACAGTAGGGGAAGATGGGAGGGTGGGTAAAAGGGAATAATATATATAATCAGTTGAATATAGAAATCTATCTTAAGAGACAAGAAAATAGGAAGGGAAGAGATTAAGTAAAGGTGTTGGGAAGAACTGACAGAAGTATGGGCAGACCAGGGAAGGTGGTAAACAGAAGCAAAACATTATTGAAGAGGAAAAGGTAAAAGGAAAGAGAGGACAAACAGGAGGAAAAATAGAACGGAAGGAAATATACAGTAATTATAACTGATAATATAAATGGGATGAAATCTTCCATTTAAAAAAAATGGATAGCAAAGTGGATCAAAAACCAGAATCCTATAATTTATAAGAAACCCACATGAAACAAGACACCCAAACACAGAATAAAGGTAAGGGGTTGGAGCAGAATCTATTATGGTTTAGCTGAAGTTTAAAAAAGCAGGATAGCAATCTTGATCTCAGACAAACCAAAAGCAAAAATGGACCTAATTAAAAGAGATATGGAAGGAAGCTACATCTTGCTTAAAGGTACCACTGACAATAAAATAATATTAATACTAAAAATATATGCACCAAGTGGTATAGCATCCAAATTCCCCCACTTCAGGCAATTAAGTGACTTGCCCAAGGTCATACAGCTTAGGGAGTGTTAAGTGTCTGAGGCTAGATTTGAATTCAGATCCTCCTGACTTCAGGGCTGGTGTTCTATCCCCTGCAGTTGCCCCAGCATTCAAATTCTTAAAAGAGAAGTTAAGGGAATTACAGAGTCATGACCAAACAAGTGATAGGATTATAAAATGGAAAATATATGTTTTTATTATATTAAAAATTTTTGCATAAAATCAAAATTAGAAGAAAAAAGCAAAAAGCTGGGCAACAATCTTTCTAGCAAGTATCTCTGATAAAGATCTCATTTCTCAAATATGTAGCGGAGTCAAAGGATATGAACAAGCAGTTCTCAGATAAAGAAACTTATCTGTAGGCATAGGAAGGAGTTCTCCAATCCCCTTTTGATTAGAGAAATGCAAATAAAAAACATTTTAAGTGCACACCTCACACAATATTAGTCAGACTGGCTAATATGACAAAAATAAAAAAGGTAAAATGATAAATGTTGGAGAAGATATGGGAAAACTGAGACACTAATGGACCATTGATGGAACTGGGAATTAAACCCAACCATTCTGGAAAGTCATTTGGAACTATGTCCAAAGAGCAATCAAACTGTGCATACCCTTTGATCCAGCAGTAATATCACCACTGTATCCCAAAGAAATTATAAAAAGGGGAAAGTATCTAAATGTGCAAAAATATTAATAGCAATTCTTTATGTGGTGGCCAAATTTTGAAAGTTCCATCAATTGGGAAATGGATGAACAAGTTGTGGTTTATGAATGCAATGGAATAATATTGTGCAATATGAAATGATGAACAGACAGATTTCAAAAAAAATTGGAATTGTATGAACTGATAAAGTAAAATGAGCAGAAACAAGAAAACATTGTATTCAATATCTGCAATGTCATATGACTATTAACTATGAATGACTCAGGTCTTGTCAGTAATACAATGATCTAAGACAAGTATAAAGTATTCATGAAGGAAAATGCTATCCACATCCAGATAAACAACTGATGGGCTCTGAATGCAGATTTTATTTTTTTCACTTAATACTTTTTCGTGTTTTTTTTTTTTTTGATCTGTTTTTTCTTTCACAACTGTGATAAATATGGAAACAGATATAGACTCTGTCAAATTGTTAACCATCTTAGAAAGAAGGAGAGGAGGAGGGGAAGGAGAAAAATTTGGAACTCAAAATCTTGTACAATTTAATGTCAAAAGTTGTCTTGACATACAATTAGAGGGAAAATACTATCAAAGTTAAAGCTTTGAGGTACCAAAGCAATGGTGATAACTAAACAACAACAATAAACTGAATTATGTTTAATGCCCAGAGAGTTGGTCTAAAAGCAAATGACAGAAATGTGAAAATTTAAGGATTCTACCAGCCAGTCTGCCAGGAGTATATACAGATCATTCTTCATTGAACCAAAATTTTTGTGTCTGTTGTCTGTGGATAAGTGCTAACAAGAGCAGATAGCTGATGAGAAGCTGCAAGAAGTAATATAAAATACAAAGTAAACTCTGATATACCATCTCACACCTATCAGACTGGCTAACATAAAAGAAAAGGAAAGTAAATACTGGAGAAGATGTAGGAAAATTGGGACATCAATGAACTGTTGGTGGAGTTGTGAATTGATCGCTAAAAAGGCAATCAAAATGTGAATATCCTTTGATCCAGCAATACTACTAATAGATCTGTATCCTAAAGAGAACATAAATAAGGACAAAAGATGTACATAATCAAAAAATATGGGAGCTATTATTGTCATGGTAAAGAATTGGAATTTTAAGGGAATGCTCATTAATTGGAGAATGGCTTAAACAAGTTATAGTATATGATTATAATAGAATACTATTGTTCTATAAGAAATAATGAACAAGTTGATTTCAGAAAAGCCTGCATAGACTTATGTGAGCTAATGCTGAGGGAAGTGAGCAGAACCAGGAGAACATAGTACACAACAACAACAAGATTGTGTGATGATCAACTATGATAGATTTAGCTCTTCTTATTAATTCAGTGATCCAAGGCAATTACAATAAACTTACAATGGAAAAATGCTATGTGCAGCCAAAGAGATAATTAGAGACTGAATGTGCATTGAAGCATATATAGTTTTCACCATTTTCCCCTTCTGTTTTTTTTTCTTTCTCATGGTTTTTACCTTTTGTTTTGATTTTTCTCTTCCAACATGACTCATAAGGAAATATGTTAAAAATGCATGCACATTTATAACCTAAAAATAAATAAATAATAATTAAAGAGAAAGGCAGAGAGAGATAAAGATGGGGGGGAAAGAGAGAGACAAAAAGGGGGAGGGAAAGATAGAGAGGGAGAGGGAAGAGGGGAGGAGAGAGAGAAGAAGAAGAAGAAAAAGAAGAAGAAGAAGAGAAGAAGAAGAAGAGAAGAAGAAGAAGAAGAAGAAGAAGAAGAAGAAGAAGAAGAAGAAGAAGAAGAAGAAGAAGAAGAAGAAGAAGAAGAAAAGGTCTTTAAAAAGAGGCAGAGATAGAGAGCACAGAGAGGGAAGAGGAGGGTGGTCAGAGAAAAGGAAGAAGTAAAAAGAAATCTAAGATGGAGGGGAGCTAAGAAAACCATCATAAGCAAAACAAATATGAATGTTGGAGGGAGAAATCTGAAGATATTATAATGAAAGGAAGAAAGAGTGAAAACCTGGAATCAGGGGCAGAATAACTACATGAGAAGAGTTGCAGCAGAAAGGAAACAGGTTGTTTCATTAAGCAGATCACAAATATTTGGCAAACTTCCTCTCCTCTACCACCTTCTTATTTATATAGAGGGAGGGGGGAACCAAGAGAAGAGTACAAGAAGATAGGAGGGAGAGAAATATGTAATTAATAATCATAATCACAAATGTGAATGGGATGAATCCAGCCATAAATGGAAGAGAACAGCAATGTGGAATAAAAAATAGGATTAAAAATAAAATCTTATTTATGAGAAACATACTTGAAACATTCATTGAGTTAAAAATGAGAAGCTAGAGAAAAATTTAGTATTGCTTCAACTGAATTAACAAAATCAGAAGTAGCAATCCTGATTATAGATAACTCCATGATAAATATAGATATGAAAAGGGCAAGAAAGTTATATTATGCTTAAATCAACGATATATATAAGTACCTCTAGCTTTGCTCTATAGTCAATCTTTAGGTAAAACTTCAGAAAGTGTTTTATATATACAATGACTAAAGCAATCTAATTTTTAAAATACTGAAATGATGGTGAACTCTGATTAATTGTAATAACTAATTCTGGTATTGAAAACAAATAAATACTTGGCTCCTTTTGGCAGAAAGTTGGAGGAAAATGGATATATTACTCATGTGCAATCCAAAGTGGTCAATGTGTCTATTGGTCTTAAATGACTTTCACTTTGTATAAAGAGAGGATTCAGTATAGGGAGGGGGTAGCTCAGGAAATGACAATGATTGTAAAAACAAAAGAAAAAATTGTTTTAAAGATATAGTTTAAAAACAACAACTCCCATGCTAAGGTATTGTTGCTAATCATGTTGCCAATGAAACTCCAGCTTTGGCCTAAAAAATAAATGTTGAATTAAATCCCAAATATCTTTTTTTTTTTAATAACTTTTTATTGATAGAACTCATGCCAGGGTAATTTTTTACAACATTATCGCTTGCATTCACTTCTGTTCCGATTTTTTCCCTCCCTCCCTCCACCCCCTCCCCCAGATGGCAAGCAATCCTTTACATGTTGAATAGGTTACAGTATATCCTGGATACGATATACGTGTGCAGAACCGAACAGTTTTCTTGTTGCACAGGGAGATTTGAATTCAGAAGGTATAAATAATCCGGGAAGAAAAACAAAAATGCAAGCAGTTTATATTCATCTCCCAGTGTTCTTTCTTTGGGTGTAGCTGCTTCTGCCCATCTTTGATCAATTGAAACAGAATTAGCTCTCTTTATTGAAGAGATCACTTCCATCAGAATACATCCTCAAACAGTATCATTGTTGAGGTATATAATGATCTCCTGGTTCTGTTCATTTCACTTAGCATCAGTTCATGTAAGTCTCGCCAGTCCTCCCTGTATTCATCCTGCTGGTCATTCCTTACAGAACAATAATATTCCATAACGTTCATATACCACAATTTACTCAACCATTCTCCAATTGATGGGCATCCATTCATTTTCCAGTTTCTAGCCACTACAAACAGGGCTGCTACAAACATTTTGGCACATACAGGTCCCTTTCCCTTCTTTAGTATCTCTTTGGGGTATAAGCCCAGTAGAAACACTGCTGGATCAAATGACAATGCAAACTGTATGCACAGTTTGATAACTTTTTGAGCATAGTTCCAAATTGCTCTCCAGAATGGCTGGATGTGTTCACAATTCCACCAACAATGTATCAGTGTCCCTGTTTTCCCACATCCCCTCTAACATTCCACATTATCTTTCCCTGTCACTCTAGCCAATCTGACAGGTGTGTAGTGGTATCTCAGAGTTGTCTTAATTTGTATTTCTCTAATTAATAATGATTTGGAGCATATTTTCATATGTCTATAAATAGTTTCAATTTCTTCATCTGAGAATTGTCTGTTCATTCCTTTGACCATTTATCAATTGGAGAATGGTTTGTAAATCCCAAATATCATAGAAGAGATTAAAATATGGAGAACATAAGATGTTTGTTAGTAATTTTTCAATTGTGTCTAATCTTTGTGACCCCATTTGGAATTTTCTTGACAGAGATGCTATAGTTATTTGCCATTTCTTTCTCCAGCTCATTTTATAGATGAGGAAACTGAGTTAGAGTTAAATGATTTGTCTGGGCTTACATAATTAGTAAATATCTGAGATCAGATTCTTTTATTCGGTAATTTAGGACTTCTTGCCTTTAATTTTGCTAATATCTCTTTTGATTTTCAGAATTTCTATGTTGGTGTTTAATTGGGGTTTTTAATTTGTTGGTTTTAGTATTTGTTTCCATGTATTATCTTTAATAAAATTATTATTTCTATGATTTCCTCTTTGACCCACCCATTTTTAGAATTAATTTTGTTTCCAATTAATTTTTAATCTTTGTTTAAAATATTGTTTATTGAATATCGTTTTATTGCATTATGACTGCTGAAAGATGCCCTTAATATTTCTGTGCTTATGAGATTTTTATGTTTTAATAATGGTCAAATTTTGTGAAGAAACAGGTATACTCTTTTTATTCCTTTTAATATTCTACAGAGATCTGTAATTTCTAACTTTTCTAAAATTCTACTTAAGTCCTTGATTTTTTTTTTAGATTTATTTAGGTCTGAGAGGGGTAAATTGATATCCCTCACTCTTACTTTTACTTTCTATTTCTCCCTTTAACTCATTTAACTTTAACTTTCAAGAATTCAGAAGCTTTGCCATTTGGTACATATATGTTTAACATTGATATTGTTGTCTACAGTAAATTTAATAAAATGAAATTTTTCTATTTATCTCTTTTCCCCAAACAATATCAATTTTTGCTATTGCTGTGACTGAGATCATGTTTGCTACCCATTTTTTTACTTTAATTGAAACATGATGGAATCTGTTCCAGTTTATTTTAATTTAACATGTATCTTTCTGTTTCAAATATGTTTCTTTTGAACAATATATTGTTGGATTTTCATTTCTAACTTATTCCTTTTCTATTTTATGGGTGAGTTCATTCCATTCATAGCTATGATTGCTATATACATAACATTTCAGCATTATTTACATAAACTGTTTTACTGATCATCTTCTTGTTGTCTGACTCTTTGTGATCCCATATGGATTTTCTTGGCAAAAGGAATATACTGGATTTGCTATTTTGTTGTCCAAATCATTTTATAGATGAGGAAAAATAAGTAAATAGGGTTAAGTGAATTGATCAAGGTCACATAGCTAGTCAGTGTCTAGGGTCAAATTTGAACTTAGGAAGATTAGTCTTCCTGATTCTAAGCCCAGTACTCTATCTACTTACTGTACTACCTTATTGCCCTTGACCATTCTCTTATCCAGTACAAACTTGTTTTCATGATGGTGGTTTTTGTCTTAGACTTTTCCTTTCTCATCTTTAAGAAATTCTTTTGCTTTTAACTATTCTTCCCTTAACTTTATGTCTCCTACTTTTCCTTTAACACCTTTCCCTACTGTTTCCTTGTTTAGTAAAAAATAATTTTGTCTCCATTTGTGTGTATATGTATAGTCTTCCCTTTGACTAGTTCAGATGAAAGTAGAATTAAGTGTCACTAATTCTGTGCCACCTCCCTAACTCCCTTCTCTTTGTTGTGTAGACTTCTATTTGTACATACCATTCAAATAGAATCCCACCCCCCATTTTTCCTCTTCCTTATCCCCTCTTATAAGTTATTCTTTTTTTCTACTCTCTCTGTTCGTTTAAAAAAGTTATCAAAAGATAAGGGAAGCATTCTGAGCTCCTCTTTTTAATATAAGAATTTCTCAATGATCCTTGATATGATAAAGTTCTGAGGATACACACACACATATACATATACATATATATTTGTGTGTATATAGATGTATATATATATACACACATACATATATATATGTATATATATATGTATGTTTCTCTGTTTGAGAATATAAATAGTTTATCATTCTTTAGTCTTTCATGACTGTGCACTCATTTACTTTTTTATGTTTGTTTTGACCCTATATTTATATGTCAGATTTTCCACTCAGGTATTATTTTTTCATCAAGAATGTAGGAAGTCATCTATTTCATTAAAGGCCTCTTTTCCCCTAGTAGAGCTGTACTCAATTTTGCATGCCAAATTATTCTAGATTCTAAATCTATGTAATTTGCCTTCAGGAACATCTTATTCCAACTGTCCGCTACTCATAGTGGTAATTTCTAAATCTGGTATTACCCTGACTGTGGCACTTTGGTACTTGAATTCTTTCTTTTTTGGTTGCTTGCAGTATTTTTTCTTTCACCTAGAAACTCTGAGTTTTGATTATAATGTTTCTGGGAATTTTCATTTTGCTTTTTTCTTTTAGCAAATGATGGATTGTATTCTTTTTTATTTCCACTTTGTCCTCTAGTCCTAAGAAATCTGGACAATTTCTTTTAAGATTTCTTGAAATATCAAGTCTAGGTTCTTTTTGAGGAGTGGGGTGCAGTGGTGGTCATGACTTTCTGGTAGTCCAATGTTTCTTAAATTATCTTTCTTTAATCTGTCTTTCAGGTCACTTGTTTTTGCTGTTACTTTACAATTGTTAATTTGCCTAGTTTTTGACATTGCTTTTAATATTTTCTTGATGTCTCATGGAATCATTTATTGTTTTTTTAGTCATTTCAAATTTAGTCATTCAAGATGTTTTCTTGCCAAAGTTTTTGTAGCTCTTATTTTAAGGTGTCAATTCCATTTTAATATCCTTCCTTTGTAGTTCTCATCTCTCCATTTCTCTGACTACTACTTTTGTAGTAGTTGATTTAAAAAAAATTTTTTAGCTCTTTCTTTAACTCTTCCAGGTAATTGAACTCGTATAAATTTATTGTTGAGGCTTTGCTTGTAGATATTTTTGAGTCATTCTCTTGAACTCTCATTAACATACTATTTCTTTTTGACAAGATTCTTATTTATTTTGCTCATTCTTCCATCCTACATCTTGACTTTGGGTTTTATGTTTATGTTGAGTTCTACATGACCTCACTTTCTCTTTTTTGTGATAACTTTTTATTTTTATAAATATATGCAAAGATAGTTTTCAACATTCACCTTGGTGAAACCTTGTGTTCCAAATTTTTCTCCCTCTCTCATCACCCCTCTCCCCTAATTAGCAAGTAATCCAATATAGATTAAACATGCACAATTCTTCTAAACATATTTCAATGGTCATCATGCTGCACAAGAAAAATCAGATCAAAAGTTAAAAAAAAAACTTAAGAGGAAAAAAACCAAAGCAAACAAACAACAAGGCTTTTTTGAAATAATTTCTCATATTTGTATATTTATAATATAACACATACATATAATATATGATGCATGCAAAGATAGTTTTCACCATTCATCTTTGTAAAACCTTGTGTCCCTAATTTTCCTCTCTCCCTAGACAGCAAATTATCCAATATAGGTTAAACATATGTAATTCTACTAAATATATTTCCACATTTATCATGCACAAAGAAAATGAGATCAAAAGGGGAGGAAATGAGAAAGAAAATACAAGTAAGCAAACAACAACAACAACAAAGGTGAAAATACAATTTACATTCATCCTCCATAGTTCTCTCTCTGGATGTGAATGGCTCTTTCTATTGGAATTGCCTTGAATCACCTCTTTCTTGAAAAGAGCCACATCCATCATAGTTGATCACATAATATTGTGTTGCTGTGTTCTCTTGGTTCTATTCACTTAGCATCAGTTCATTGTCTCTCCAGGCTGTTCTGAAATCAGTCAGTAGTACCTCAGAGTTGCCTTAATTTAATAAATCTTAATAAATAAATAATAAATAAGATCTTAATAAATCAAGAGTGATTTAGCTGCTCATCCTTTCTTATATAACAAGAATATTCCAAAACATTCATATACCATAACTTATTTATTCAGCCATTTTCCAACTGATGGGCATCTACTCAATTTCCATTTCCTTGCTATGACAATGTTTGCTTTTTTCTTTCTTTCTTATGTTTTCCCCTTTTTATCTGATTTTTCTTGTTTAACATGACAAATATGGAAATATGTTTAGAAAAATTTCACATGTTTAACTTATATAGGATTGCTTGCTATCTTGTGGAAGGTGGGGAAAAAGGAGAAAAATTTGGAATACAGTGTTTTGCAAAGATAAATGTTGAAACCATCTTTGCATGAATTTGGAAAACAAATTGCTATTTAAAAAACACATTTGTTGATGTAAAATGAAGTAAACCGAATCAGAGTTCTGAACACAGTAACAATAATATTCTATGATGATCAACTCTGAATGACTAGCTATTCTCAGCAATACTATGATCTAAGGCAATTCTAAAGGACTTATTATTTTTAAAAATGCTATCCATCTCTAGAGAAAGAACTGATTGAGTCTTAATGCAAATTAAAGCATACTTTAAATTTTTTTCTTGTTTATTTTTGTTTGTGTTTTTATCGCAACATGATTAATATGAAGTTGTTTTACATAACTGCACATGAATAATCAAATCAATTATATCAAATTGCTTGCCTTCTCAATGGGGGAAGGAGAGAGTAGGAGGGAAAGAACATGGAATTCAAATTTTTAAAAAAATGAATGCTAAAAATTTTACATATATTTGTAAAAAAAATAAAACAGTAATTAAAAATGTTGAAAGTTGAAGAGGATGAGAATGAAGGATCAGATGATGGATTTTGGAAGACGATATACAGGGCAGAATCATTCGAATGTAAAGAGTATCACCAGATGTGAGAATGTTCATTAATGAATGGAGGATACCACTCTTCCCAATAGATGTTAGAGATAAGGTTAGAGGCAAGAATAGGAGGAAGCAAGAAGCTCTACTTATTTATTCCTCTTCCAACAAAAGGGAGTAGGTAGGAAAAAGGTATAACAGAAGACTGAGGCTAACCTTGTTGAGTAGGAGAATGAAGTTTTATTTCCTACCAACTATCTTCTCTCTTCCCTCAAAGGAAAGGTCCAGCGAGAGTCAGAATGCCTAATGTTTTCTTTTTTTTTATATTATATTTTATTTTATAATAACTTTGTATTGACAGAATCCATGCCAGGGTAATTTTTTTTACAACATTATCCTTTGCACTCATTTCTGTTCCATTTTTTCCCCTCCCTCCTCCACCCCCTCCCCTAGATGGCAAGCAGTCCTATGTATGTTAGATATGTTACAGTATATCCTAGATACAATATCTATCCTAGATACAATATATGTTTGCAGAACCGAGCAGTTCTCTTGTTGCACAGGGAGAATTGCATTCAGAAGGTAAAAACAACTCGGAAAGAAAAACGAAAATGCAAATAGTTCACATTCGTTTCCCAGTGTTCTTTCTTTGGGTGTAGCTGCTTCTGTACATCATTTATCCACTGAAACTCAGTTAGGTCTCTTTGTCAAAGAAATCCACTTCCATCAGAATACATCCTCATACAATATCGTTGTCGAAGTATATAATGATCTCCTGGTTCTGCTCATTTCACTTAGCATCAGTTCATTTAAGTCTCTCCAAGCCTCTCTGTATTCATCCTGCTGGTCATTTCTTACAGAACAATAATATTCCATAACATTCACATACCACAATTTAACCAGCCATTCTCCAATTGATGGGCATCCATTCAATTTCCAGTTTCTAACCACTACAAACAGGGCTGCCACAAACATTTTACGCCTAATGTTTTCAAAGGATAAGTTGCTCCTCTTTGGATCAGAGGTTCTCCACATTCCATTTGGGAGACTGGGCTGGCATTAGGAAGAAGTCAGTGCTTTTGGGCAATAACTGAAAATATCTGGCTAATTGTCATCTTTCTTCAGGGGACAAACTATATCTAGGAGATTGAAGATATACGGTTCATGATCACAGCATCTCTTATTCCCTCTTCTCACTTAAGACTAGTCAGAAGGCTTTTAGCAGGAAGTGGCAGACTCCTTGCACAGGGGCAAGTCCTTTGGAACCGATGGAAGATACCTATTGTGTTCTTTAATTATCTTCCCTCAGAGGACATGCTATATCCAACAGAAGATATAAAGTGTTTAGTGTATAACTAATGTATGTTTGTTCACTAGGTCCCTTTCTTTTAACATGAGAGCATCAATGTATGCAACTGATAAAAACCTTACATAAGCTTCGGTCCACATATAATTATGACTTTTTCTGGTCTACTAACCAGAGTAAAGAAAAAGATTTTCTGATTGGTTTCTAAGCCAGAATACAGACTCAGATAAAGGTTTATCACATGGGTAACATGGTCTCTCCTTCCTTTTCATTTTTTTTCCTCAATAGGATTTTATTTTTCCAATTACATGTGAAGATAGTTTTAAAAATTCATGTTTGTAAGATTCTGAGTTCCAAATTTTTTCTTCCTTATCTCTCTCCTCCCCAAAGATAATTGTGGCTGATATTGGGTTGCATATATATAATCATTTAAAATATATTTCCATATTAGTCATGTTGTAAAAGAAAAATCAGAACAAAAGGGGAAAAACACAAAAGCAAACAATAACAAAAAAGGTGAAAACCTTTCTGCATTCAGTCTCCATTGGTCTCTCTCTGAATGTGGATGGCTTTTTCCATCCCAAGTCTATTGGAATTGTCTTGGATTCCTTTGCATTTTTTCCTCATTAATTTCCTTGCTATTCCAACCTTTTATTCTTCCAGATGAATTTTTCATCATTTTTTTCTATTTCAATAAATTGTTTTGCTGAGAAGAGCTAAGTCTATCATAATTAATTATCACATAATCTTGTTGTTACTGTGTGCAGTGCCCTCCTGGTTTTTCTCACTTTACTCAGCATTTAAGTCTTCCCAGGTTTTTCTGAAATCAGCCTGCTCAACATTTCTTATAGAACAATAATATTCTATTACATTCACATACCACTACTTACTTATTCAGATCTTCCCCAGGTGATGAGTATCCACTCAATTTCCTTGCCCCCACAAAAAGATCTGTGACAAACATTTTTGCACATGTGAGTCCTTTTCTCTTTTTTATGATCCCTTTAGAGACCCAGTAGAGACATTGCTGGATCAAAGGGTGTGTGCTATCATTGATAGATCTTTGGGCATAGTTCTAAATTGCTCTCCAAAATGGCTGGATCAGTTCACAATTCCACGACAGAGCATTAGTGTCCCAATTTTTACACATCCCCTACAACAGTTGTCATTTTCTTTTCCTGTCATTTTAGCCAATCTTATAGATATGAGGTGATACCTTAGAGTTGTTTTAATTTGCATTTCTTTAATCAATAGTGATTTGGAGCATTTTTTCATATGATTGTAGTTAGCTTTAATTTTTTCATTTGAAAAATTCCTGTTGATATCTTTTGACCATTTATCAATTGGGGAATGACTTTTATTCTTATAAATTTCTCTAGATATTTTACAAATGAGGCCTTTATCAGAAACATTGGATGTAAAAATTGTTTCCCAGCTTTCTACTTATCTTTTTAAAAAGTCTTGACTGCATTGGTTTTGTTTGTGAAAAAACTTCTTAATTTAATGTAATCAAAAATACCCATTTTTCATTTCATAATGTTCTCCTAATTCTTCATTGGATATCAATTCCTCCCTTCTTCAAAGATCTGATAGGTGAATTCTGTCTTGCTCTCCTAAATTGTTTATCATATCACTCTTTATGTCTAAATCATGAATCTATTTTAACTTTATCTTGGTATAGGATGTGAGATGTTGATCAATGCCTACTGTCTACAGAACTGTTTTTCCAGTTTTCCTGACAATTTTTGTGAAATAGTGAGTTCTTATCCCAGAAGTTGGAATCTTTGGGTTTATTAACAGCAGATCACCATACTTATTGATTATAAGTCAACAGATATTTTAAATGGGATTTAAGTTTCTATCTCTTACTGCTTACATCTTTGTTGGTTATATATAGAAATTTCAATGATTATGTGGGCTAATTTTATATCCTGCAACTTTGCTAAAGTTGTTAATTTTTTTAGCTGATTCTCTAGGATTTTCTAAATACACTATCATATCACCTGCAAAGAGTGATAATTTTGTTTCCTCACTGACTAAATCCTTTAATTTTTTTCTTCTCTTATTGTTAAAGCTAACATTTCTAGAATGCTTATTGAATAATAGTGTTGAAAATGGGCATCTTTATTTTATCTTAGGTCTTACTGGGAATGTCTCTAATATCTCCATTACATACAGTGCTTGCTGATGATTTTAGATAGATAGTACTTATTATTTTAAGGAAAACTCTATTTTTATGCTCTCTAGTATTTTTATTAGGGATGAGTGTTGCATATTGTCAAATGCGTTTTCTTTTTTTAATCTTTTTTTTTTTAGGTTATACATATGCCATTGATTTTTTACATATTTTGATTAAGTCATATTGGGAGAGAAAACTCAAAATAAAAGGGAAAAATGAGAAAAAAAGCAGAAGAAGAATGTGTTGATCCACATTCAGTTTTCATAGTTCTCTCTTTGGACATGGATGGCACTGTTCTTTCCAAGTTTATTGAAATTGTCTTGGATCACTGAATTGCTGAGAAGAGTTAATTTAAGTCTATTATAGTTGATCATTACATAATCTTGTTGCTGTGCTGCAATCTCTTTGCTAATATTTTATTTAAGATGTTTATATCATTGTTCCCAATTGATGGATCTCCACTCAATTTCTAATTCCTTGCTACCACAAAAAGAGCTGCTGCAAACATTTCTGTATGTAGGTCCTTTTCCCTCTTTTATGATTTCTTTGAGATAGAGCCCCATGGTTGTATTGCTGCATCAAAATGTATGCATAATTTGATAACCCTTTGGGCATAGTTCCAAATTGCTCTCCAGAATGGTTGGATCAGTTTACAACTCCACCAACAATGCTTTAGCGTCCCAGCTGTCAAGTGCTTTTTTTTTTCTGCAGCTATTGAAATAATCATAGGATTTCTGTTAGTTTTATTATTGACATGGTCAGTTATGATATGATAGTTTCCTGATATTGAACCAGCCCTTCATTCCTACCAAAACTCTTTTATGCCACAGATATGGTGCTGCTACTTAAACCAGGAAGAGCCAAAACAAAAAAAGAAAATTATAGACCATTTTTCCTAATGAACAATGTAAACATCTTAAATAAAATATTAGCAAAGCGATTGCAGCACTTGTCACCAAGAAAATAAATACACTATGATCATTATATGAGTATTCCTTTTCTTTAAACCTATTTTTCCTAAGAATTTATATGATATTGGAATTAATTTAAATGTTTCATAGAATTCACTTGTAAATCCATTTGGCATATGTTGGAACATGGAAGATATGTTGTAAATCTCTGGGTAGGGCCTTATACCTGGGCCAACTTGTAGCCCATGAATACTGGCCTTTGTTCTTTGCATTGGTTCTTTTGTGTTCTTAGGTGGAGTATTAGGAGTATTAAACTCTAATTTGTGAGTTTCAAAACATCAATGGGAGGGAGTTGCCAGAAGTCCAGCAGCCAGATTTTGCCAACAGATGAGCCCTATGAGGAGCAAAATCCTAAGTAAATTGCCTGACCCAGCATAGAAATTAACAAAAGACAATTAAAAGGGAATGCCAGCCGATCATCTTTGTGGGGTGAATGTTTTTGTGGCAACTACTTTTAAGTTGAGCTCAGTTTTCCTAGGAACTAAAGTAGTTTAAGAAAGATTATATCACCAGGTAGTATGAGGAAATACTTAGTAATATCTAATCTTGCTATATTTTCCTCAGCATATATCCTTTTGTAAAAGCTAATTGATGTTATATGGTGAAATGATAGTGGGGTACTAATTACTAGAGGTATTCATTGGTATAAGGATGATATTAATTATAATTGGCCATTCATACTAAGGAGAGTACACTAAAATAGTGACTTCAGTCAATAGCATAATAGAGACATCCCAACCCCTACTGTATATTTCTAAACCCTGGGAGGAAATGTAATATTGTTCATACAGATTAGAATTTGGATAAGGACTCCCAGTTATCTAGAAAGCCTATACTTCACTCCTTGAGAGTAACTTTCTGTTGTATAGGCAGAGGTATGTTCCTGAGGAATCCTAGGTGAAAGGGGAGGTAGAATAAATCAATGGTGACATTAATTCCTTCTCTGAGAAGACAGGCAATGTCAGAAGAATGAACCCAGATAAGTTGTTTTTTTTTTTTTTTAATATAGCTTTTTATTTACAAAACCTATGCATGGATAATTTTTTTTCAGCATTGACAGTTGCAAAACCTTTTGTTCCAATTTTTCCCCTTCTTCCCTCCAGATGGCAGGAAGACCAATAGATATTAAATATGTTAAAGTATATGTTAAATACAATATATGTATACATGTCCATAGTTATTTTGCTACACAAAAAGAATCAGACTTTGAAATAGTGTACAATTAACCTGTGAAGGAAATCAAAAACCAGGTAGAGAAAAATAGAGGGATTGGGAATTCTATGTAGTGGTTCACACTCATTTCCTTGAGTTCTTTCGCTGGGTGTAGCTGGTTCAATTCATTACTGTTCTATTGGAGCTCTGAATCAATTAATTGTTGAAGAGAGCCAAGACTATCAGAATTGATCATCCTATAGTCTTGTTGTTGCCATGTACAATGATATCCTGGTTCTGCTCATTTCACTTAGATCAGTTCATGTAAGACTCTTCAGATCTCTGAAATCATCCTGTTGGTCATTTCTTACAGAATAATAATATTCCATAACATTCATATACCATAATTTATTTATCCATTTTTCAATTGATGGGCATACACTCAGTTTCCAGTTTCTAACCACTACGAAAATGGCTGCCACAAACATTTTTGCACATGTGGGTCCCTTTCCCTCCTTTAAGATCTCTTTGGGATATAAGCCCAGTCTTATATCTGCTGAGTCAAAGGGTATGTACAATTTGATAACTTTTTGAGCATAGTTCCAAATTACTCTCCAGAATGGTTGGATTCATTCACAATTCTACCAACAATATATCAGTGTCCCAATTTTCCCACATCCCATCTCCAACATTAGTCATTATCTTTTCCTGTCATCTTAGCCAATCTCAGAGGTGTGTAGTGGTTTCTCAGAGTAGTCTTAATTTACATTTCTCTGATTAACAGTGATTTGGAGCACCTTTTCATATAACTAGAAATAGTTTCAATTTCTTCATCTGAAAATTGTTCATATCTTTTGACCATTTATCAATTGAAGAATGGTTTGATTTCTTATAAATTTGAGTCAATTCTCTATATATTTTTGAAATGAGGCCTTTATCAGAATCTTTGAATGTAAAAATATTTTCCAAGTTTATTGCTTTCCTTCTAATCTTGTCTGCATTAGTTTTGTTTGTACAAAACCTTTTTAATTTAACTTAATATAAACAAAATTATTTATTTTGTGATCAATAATGATCTCTAGTTCTTCTTTGGTCACAAATTCCTTCCTCCTCCATAGGTCTGAGAGGTAAACTAGCCTATGTTCTTCTAATTTATTTATAATATTATTCTTTATGCCTAGATCATGAACCTATTTTGACCTTATTTTTGTATACAGTGTTAAGTGTGGGTCAATGCCTAGTTTCTGCCATACTAGTTAGCAATTTTCCCAGAAGTTTTTGTCAAATAGTGAATTTTTATCCCAAAAGCTAGGGTCTTTGGAACCAAGGTAAATCGTAAGGGCAGGACTAAGGTTAGAGCAGGTTACCAGCCTTTGTAGTCTCAGTCAAGTGGTGTGCTTCTCATTTTCACTTTATAGAATTTCTCTCTTCCTTCAAGACACAACTCAAGTCCCACTCTCTAAATGAAGTCTTTCCTGATCCCTTCAACTACTACTGCTCCATCAAATAACCTTGTATTTAATAACTTTTAATAAATTAATTATTTATAGTTATATGTATATTTGTTCCCCCCCCCCAGAAGTTCTTTATATCAAGGATTGTATCAATTATTGTATTTTTAACCCTATCATCTAACACAGTGCTTAGAACCAAATAATAATTTAATAAATATTTATTGTCTATGTCCCCTTAATTTAATAAATATTTATTGTCTATGTTCCCTTTTTTCCCACTTTCACAGCCATCACATCTCCTCTCACTCAGCATACTGAAATAGCTTTTCTCCATGTAGACAATAAACAATAAGAATGTTACAACACTATCACCACCAAAAAACTTCCTAAAACACAAGTCTGACCATATAGCTTTTCTTCTTAAGAATTAGTTAAAAAAATAAATGAAAAATAAAATTTAAAAAAGGAAGCTAAATGGTACAGTGGAGAGAACTTTGACCCTGGAGTCAGGAGGACCTGAGTTCAAATCTGACTTCAGATACAATACTTCCTAGCTGAATGACCCTGGGCAAGTTACTTAACTTTGCCAAAAAAATTGCCTTACCAAAAAAAAAAAAAAATTGTTATTCTCTACTGTTTCTTGCATTTAAAAAATGATAAAGCTTTGTATTTACAGCCCTCTATATTTGATTTTTATCTTTCCCAACTTATTTTACATTACTCCCTTTCATGCTTTTCATTGACAATGGTTTACTAATTATTCTCCCATCTTGACATTTTCTCTTTCATCTTCCACTTCTGGGCCTTTTACAAGACATATGCTGTCTTGTATACATGGAGTAAGTACTGTCTGACTTTACCTCCCCCTCTTAGAGTCTCTTGCTTTCTTCAGGGTTCATTTTAAGGACCATAGGAAGCCTTTTCTCCTTCCTTTAGTGGTTAGTGCTTTCCAAATCATCTTGTAGTTACTAATTTGCTTGTTTGTATATCCCACTAAAACATAAGCTTTTTGAAAGCAAAGGCTATTTTGTCTAAATCCCAGAATTTATGTTGAACATACTAAGCACGCAAGTAAAACTTGCTGAATTATATTTAAATAAGGAAGATTCTTGCAAATATAACAGGGGCTAGAACTCTCTCCCTGATGTAGTTTCCCTCATTAGGAGCAACCAACTTTTTTTTTCTTCTCACCCTTTCAGTGATCTTTCAAGAAATGGCTTTAGGTTAATTTCAATAATCTAGCCCAGAAATTTGATGGCAGATAGGGAATTGAGGAATAATTAGGAAATGCTAGTGGGAATAGAATATATAGTATTTTGGGAACTGGAAAAATAAAGAGGCTGAGTGGCAGCCATTATTCATAAGTCTATAAAAAAGGTTAAAAGTAGAAAAAAAGGACATACAAGAAACCTACTCTATGAGACTTTGGACAATAGGGACCGCATACTCAAGAGGACTTAACTGTAATAGATGTGGGGCTTTTTAGCAATAAAACAAAAACAAACAAATCCTAATATCATCATCTCATATAGGTTAAGTAAGTTAGTAAGCAAAGCTTCTGGGAAAGGGGATAGCCATGTTCATTAGAAAATAGTTGAGTTCTAGAGGACAAAAAGCAGAGCTGAATAGCATAAAGCAGATAGAGAATGTCTTCATCTGCAGGAAGAGAGAGATGAGCAGAGTAGCAGAAAGTAAAAGACTTCTAATAGTTGTTTTTATTAGAAGGGAATGGAAAAAAGGCCACTTGGAACAATGGAAACAGCATTGGCTTTGGAATCGAAGACATAGTTCAAATCTTGCTTCTTCACTACCTGTGTGCCCTTTGGCAAGTCACAACTTTTGAGTTTGTTTCCACATGTGAAAATGATGAGGTCGGCTCCAAGGTTCCTTCAACTTCTAAATCTATGATGCTATGGCCTATGGAAAGCATCAAAGTTAAGTTGCAAGATGTGTAGCTGCTTCTAAAGAATTAGCAGCTTGACAGCAGACAGGAGAATGGCAAAAGAACAGCAGGTGGGATTGCTTATTGGAGCAGGGAGAAGTGATAAGCAGAGTAGTCCTGAAAGAGGAAAGCACAGAAAAATTATGGAGTAAAATACTGATTCAGGGAACAAATCCTAATGGAAGCCCTATTGATAGTTGCAATTAGGGGAGAGCTGATTACTGGGCAGTGTTTCTTCTTTTTTTATTATAAAAGTTATTCTAACTGGAAACTGAATGGATGCCCATCAATTGGAGAATGGCTGAATAAATTTTGGTATATGAATGTTATAGAATATTATTGTTCTGCAAGAAACGACCAGCAGGATGATTTTAGAGAGGCCTGGAGAGATTTATATGAACTGATGCTGAGTGAAATGAGCAGGACCAGGACATCATTATACGTGGCAACAACAAGACTATATAATAAAAACAAGATCAAATCTGATGGACATGGCTCTCTTCAATAATGAGATGATTCAAACCAATTCCAATTGTTCAATGAAGAGAGCCATCTACACCCTAAGAGAGGACCGTGGGAGCTGACTGGAACACAATATAGCATTCTCACTCTTTCTGTTGTTGTTTGCTTGCATTTTGTTTTCTTTCCCAGTTTCTTTTTCTTTCTTGATCTGATTTTTCTTGTGCAGCAAGATAACTGTAAAAATCAATGTTGAAAAATTACCCTTGCATATGTTTTGTAAATAAAAAGCTTTAATAGAAAAAAAATTATTCTAAAGTTAAACCCCATAAAATCTCCAGTATTCTGTACACTCAGCAGATGGTTCTGGCATCATTATTGGAATCTCTTTTCCCCCTCATCTCTTAGATTAACATTACTTTTGTGACTGCTTTAAAATATATTTTGCTTTTTGGATATTGAAAGAATAAGAAAATGACTCAGATCAAAAACTAAGAAAAAGCAACAACCATCATGTAATATAAAAACAGACAAGCAAAATAACCATAGTGGCCATGTCCAAAAATGTGTGTCTGTTGATGAAATTTGTGTTTATCATCTCTGTCAGAAAGAGATGCTTCATAATTAGTCCTTTAGAAGCATGGTTAAGTTTTGAACTGAATAGTATTCCTTAGTTTTATAAAGTTTTTCTTAACAATATTGCTTTCTTTATACAAATCATTGTCCTGGTTTTCTTCCAATTCACTCTACCTCATTCTGGGTTTTATGAAATCATCTGTCATTTTTTTACATAGCAATAACATTCTATTATATCCACATACCACAATTTATTTAGTCATTCTCCAATTAAGAGGAACTCGAAGGCATCTCCTTAGATTCTGGTTCTTCCTCCTTAAGATCAAGAAGTTTACTTTGTAGTTATTCTGTCCCTGGTATTATCTTCCCTCTTATTCCTTCCTCTCTCTCTGATTTTGTCTGCTTCCTTGTTGAGACTAATATATTTCTACAAAAAAATTGTCTCTATGTTTTCAATTTTCCTTTCAGATATTAGTGAAGTTTATCTGATATACATTCTACCTGCCCATTCTTCCATGTATATATACTGTTATTACCCTAGTTATAATAGCAACTCTTATCCTTTTCTTTCTTTCTATGTGAGTATATTTCTTTTACATTTCCTTTTCTTTCTTCCTCCTTTTCAAAACAGAACCATTTCAACCCCTAAGATTTTTATTTAGGTCCAGAGCACAGAATCTTCAGGGTTTGTTCTGGTATTTCAGGAAAAGTTGTTAGGGGCAAGGGAGTGTTGGTAATTGTTTAAGAACCAGCTCTCTTAGAATAAAAGGACATAGGACATACTTCTAAATTAATCTGAATTATTAACATTTTCCTTCTTGAGGTCAAAACTATTTACAATATGAATCTTAAATAAACTGATTTCTGAGATGAAAATACTCACACTGAAAATTTAATAATCAACTCTTGAAGGTAGATTCCATTTGGCTTCAGCAAATCCCTGCTTAAGGCCCAGAACCATTGGGCCTGGACTGTTTTGATCCACATGCCAGCTATGGTCAGGAGCCCCTGTACTTTCATGATCCCCACCCTGGGACTTTTTCAGGTGCTCTTGTTGCTCCAAGACAGTTATTTAAGCTTATGCATGTAAGCTGACTGTACCTGGTTGTCTCTTGTCATCCTGGGAAGTTATGCTGGGATGATGTTAGCTTTACGGAATATCCCTATTCCTATGGCTCTTGGGCTTCTGGCTTATTTCTTGTGTAGTTCTGAGGTAGAAGAAGTCACTCTAGTTTCTTATTGGATCATCGTAATTTAATGCAAATTCAAGAGTTTTGCTGTAATGGAATATGGGAGCTGCCTGGTCTGTCTTTGTAATCCTGGCAGGAAGACGGTAGTGTTAATTTCTATTGGCTCAGGTTTGAGTCCTATCTATTTCTATTAACTTGCAAATAAAGCTGCTCATGTTTTGAGTTTTGTGACTCTATATAATTGTAAAGGAAACAGAGACTGCCTTTGAGGAATCCTAGATACTAATACTTCCAGATCATTTGGATAGGAGCCACACATTAGAGAAATAAGGGATCCCTTAAGTGTCAAGAGGGAACTGGTACTAAAAGTTTTACATACACACCCTTTCATTTTATATATACATTTTACATTACACCTTTGTTCCTTTGCTTCAGATACTATCACAAACTTCTAAAATTAACAAATATTGTTGTTCAGTCATGTCTGACCCTTTGGGACCTTATTTGGCGTTTTCTTAACAAAGATATTGGAGTGATTTGCCATTTCCTTCTAGAGTGGATCCATTCTGTTAGAGATTAGGTGACTTGTCCAGGATCA